>NC_054535.1:32789036-33089036 GCF_017654505.1 Polyodon spathula
TTAACTGATTTTCTTAAATAGCCAGAAGTGGTAGAGAAGAGTTATGATCTAATATATAAAAAAATAGTCTAGAAAAATTAAGAAAAAAGACCTGACACGTGAGCAACAGGATTTAAAAAATATATAAAATATTATAAAAATAACACATGTATTGTACACTACATTTAATAACTGATTATCCTAAACAAGTTGTGGTCGGTACTTGATAAATTAATAACAAAAAGCATTTTCTTTAATGTTGTTGTGTTCCTGCTTTAGCGGAAAAATAAACTTGCCTTACCTTAAATATAACACTACAAAAGAACTTGAATAATGTGTTGTCTTTCGTGGACTGTATCCGGTTGTGCTTTATGTTCTACATTTTCTTTTTCATTACTGTTTGTTATTCTGGTAAATGACCCTGCTTATCTATAGGCACTCCATGATTAGACTGGGGAAAGATAGTACAGGGTTATTGGAGTTCACAAAAAAAATGGTGACCTTCTCACTTCCTTTTTAGCTTAACTATTGAGTTTATTGCTTCATTTAAATAGTGTTCTTTATGTTAAGTTTTCATGGCCTTTTATTAATGCATGTCTATTTTTGTTTTTCGCTGTTCTACATTTTGAATACAACTGTTCATTTTAATCAATTTTTTTTTGTTTTTTACAATCATTACTCACACACATTTGGTGATCATCATAACTGTTGCATGAAACCGGAGTGTAATAATCCAGCACCACTGCACTTAAGTATGTTCAGTTGATATCCCATCATGACTTTCTTCTTAAAGGCATACAGCCTTGATATATGAACCCCTAACATCTGAAATGCAGTATTTAAATGAACAATTAAACATAAAAGGTTTTATTTTCTAACTTACCAAATATTAAGCATTACTTCAAAAAATGAAAATAAACATTTCAAAAGAAAGTAGTGTGTAAGTAGGTAATACTTATATATTCAAAACTAAAAACAAAAGTACTTTTTAATTGAAACGAAAGTAACATATGATTTATCTTGCTTATTTGTCACACGCAGTCACAGCTGATCGAAATGTTTCTGGTGAAGCGCTGTGGCTAGCTTCAAGAAAATATTTCCTACCTTGTTCAAAACTAAGGAATTGATATATAAATGAATATTGTAGATTATATTCAAAATATAAACATGTATTGTAAAAGGTGGTTCTAGTGTTAATGAAGTTTAACTTTTAGATGTTCCACAAACACACAAATATACATTAAGTAATAAATCTTGTAGAAATTATATTTTTTATAATTTTGTGAGTGTGTGCATGCATGTGTGTTGGAAAGGTAACGAGACAAACAAGTAACTAATGCGAGTCACAGTTTAGAATGTGCGCGACAACATGTGAATTAATTTCTCTTGTTAAATGTTTTTATCTTCATGGCAATGCATGGAGCTCTCCTCATGATATTCAGAGACGTTTAATACTTAGTAAGCGGACACAGACATTTAAATATCCCCGTCTCCAAGTGACTATGAATGGAGTCATCTGCATTGGTACGGACGATTTTTTTCCCTAAATCAGCTGCATAGCAACGCATTTCTTGAAAAAGTATGGCAAACAGGTTGTGAGGAAAACTGTCATGACTTGTGCATGTAAAACGACGCTTATGTTGCTGCTCAGGCCACTGGCTGTGAACACATTAAATTAAATTTTGAAACAGCTGGGAGATGCAAGTTATTCACATTCTTATCGAGTTGTCACAGGGTGGCCCAGCTGTTGTAATCAGGAAGAGACTCAGGAGACAGAAAATGCAGGCTTGTAAACGCTTGTGCACACGTTTAATTATAAACAAACACAAACTCTAACAAAACAAAAGGCACAAGGCCCAAAACAAAAGGTTGTTCAAAACACTCATGAACATAAATACAGCACAGTGCATACCATACCTTCACCAACAGTAATTCTCTCCATCACTAAGTATTTCACCACCCAGGATCACCTTATTTATATACCTGTGGCTGGAGCCTTAATTATTTAAACACTTATTCAATTGATAGCAGGAGCCACATTCCCATGTGTGTCTGCAGGCAGGATCCCCCACCACACACACTGTGCACCAATACAAAATAACACAAAACATAAAATACGCACAGGGGCAGGGAGGACCCTGTCACACGGGTAGCAGCATAGACAGAACAACTCAAAGAAAATAATAAGGTAAATGGTAATGAATCTCAATTACTGCAAATAAAACTTAAGGATAAAATCAATAAATAACACAAATATGCATATATTACATTATAATGATGGACTACATATACATAGCTGAAGTCAGACATGTTTTGTAACTTGGATTATAAATATAAATTACTTTCCAAACTATAAATATCTGAAAAAACATTTTATAAACACTATCATTTCATACCCTATTGTAAGGACTTCATGCATAAGACTGAACCTCTATACCAAAATAATAAAGCCAGTAAACCAGGAGAAAATGAAAAGTAAAAATGGAAGCATAATCAAGCATTATAATATTCAACTTAATTATACATTCATGTTTATAAAAAGAAAAAAAATTGATCAGTGCATGGGCGACTTACTGCTTACTAAAGAGCAAACGCATTTTGATGCTGTTCAGTTCGCAAAATGAAGTTGTTAAGGAGATTGTCTATTTCATCAGTAAGGTTCTTTTGAATATGTGTTAAGAGGCAAAGTAAGATATGTTCTGCAAATCAGGAACTCATGAAGAAATATAACAATGTAGAGAATATGGATACACACATATATAAAAACGTTTTTATATAACTGTGTGTGTTTCTATATATAAAACACAGTTGTAGTTACATACCCCAACGGAAATTTATAATGTCTTAATTTTTTGAAAACATATCAGAGAATATAAGAGAAATCTTTTGTAGCAAAAGTTTTGTTTTCGTGGATGAGGGGAAAAAAAAGTTACAAGAAATAGCTTACCTTTTGCTGCTATGATAGTATTGTCTACTATGTGCTAGAAATTCCAATATAATACAATGCAGAACCTAATTCTAGAAATGTGCTAGAAATTTTAATATAAAATAATGCAGAACCTAATTCTAGAAAAGTCTACAAAATGCTGGCTTGTAGGTGAACATTCTTAGAAAATATAAAAGGCTTAGGCATAGGATGATTGCTGTCATTACCAATATGGGAAAAAGTTAAGCGCTATCTGTCAAAGCTGGAGAAGGATAAAAGATTTCCAAGCATTTTACTATCCCAATTTCAACTGTTTATATTATCAAGAAATACAAGACTCAAGGTATTGTTACAACCCTCCCTCGGTCTGGAAGAAAGAAAGTTCTTTCACCAAGAACAAGCAAAAGAATTGCGAGGAAGGTTAGTAACAATCCTAGATTGACTGCCAAAGATTCAGAGTGAATTGGCTCCAAGTGGGACTGGGATTTCCATCTGAACCATAGATCGAATATTGCATGGTGAAGGTCTCAATGGTCGCAGGCCAAGGAAAAGGTCACAAGGACAAATCACTTAGTTTGCAAAACAGCATTTGAATGATGAATGAGTTCTGGTCAAAGGTTTTTGTGGAGCGATAAAACAAAAATGGAGGTATTTGGTCATGCTGATGATTGTTAGGTTTTCAGAAAGTTTGGTGAGGCGCACAAAGAAAAGAACACCATACCTACCGTCAAGCATGGAGGTGGTAATATCCTTCAATGGGGCTGTTTTTCCTTTAAGGCATAGGAAATGTGTAGTTCAAATACATGGTAAAATTGATTCCATAGCATACCAGAATATATTGACCAATCATCTGAAACCCTCTGCTACAAAATTTGGTTTAAAGCTCAAGTGGATGTTTCAACAGAACAATCTAAAGCACATACCAAAATCTGCTTTAGAATGGTTAAAGAACAATAAAATCCAAGTTCTGGAATGGCCTCGTCAAAGTCCCAATCCAATTGAGAATCTTTGGTATGAGTTGAAAAAGGCTGTATACAAGAGAAGTCCTTGGAATTTGAATGAACTGGAACAATTTTGCATTGAAGAATAATCAACATTCACTAAAAAAAAAACAAGAAAAAAAACCTCAAAGCTTACTGACAAATATCCTAATCATTTAAACAAGGTTATTATTGCTAAAGGTGCCTCAACTAGCTTTTAATTCTCCTTATCAAGGTATGAATACTTTTGAATTAGCATTTGAGTTTTACAAAAAAAATTGCAGAATTGTAGAAATCTATTTCTTGTAACTTTTTCCTCATCCACAAAAGCAAAACTTGTTACAAAACATTTTTCCTATAATTGTTTGAGGAACTTCTAGAAATTAAATATTGTAAATGTTATTTTAGATCAAAAACTACTTATTTACAATTTTGTGTGTACATATACCTGTTTTCACACTAGTTTCTTTTGAAATGTTTATTTTATTATAGATTTTAATTTTTTGAAGTAGTGCTTTACTAGCTTTACTTTAGAGTCCAGAGACTTGGTTGACATCTAGAGGTGTCTGCATCCCACCACACAATACCTTTTACATAGTTTTATTCAATAGTCCTCAGAGTATGCTGTAATAACAAAACACCAGTTTAAATCTCCCTCTTCGCTTCCCGATTCCTACTGTCTCTCCAGTCCGGAAGTTTTGAACACCAGCCTTGAGCACAACAATTCAGTCCTCTTTGCACTCGAAACCCGCCCCTCAGATCAGTGGAACACCAGTCCGCTAGCCTCAGGTGTTCTTAATACACTTGACATAAGTGAACAGGGGTAGCGTACCCACACTGTTGCCCTACACAAAGATAGCATCCTGTAAACTTCACGGTCAGGTGATCTCTGTGCTGGAACCCTTGCACTGGCCCAGCACCATCTGTTGTCAGGAGGCTGAATTACAACACAATACAATTTTCACCTACCACATATACCACCTCTTAGATTGGAGCCACCCCCACTCCATTCCTCCCTCCCGGGATAAGGAGTTGCATTTTGACGTAATCTACCCACACAATGTTTTACCCGAATGGCGAACAGTTTGAGCGCCAGGTTCAACCGTGTAATTTTTTGTAACTGTTTGTATCCTTCATAGTGTCCAACCACTCTAAATGGTAGTGATCTGTGACAAGGTCACCCCAAGAGATAATCTTAATGTTTCTATGGCCCATTTAGCTGCTAGACACTCCTTTTCTATGACCAAGTACTTTTTTTCTATTCAGTAGTTTCTTAATGACAGAGGATTGGCTGGTCCACCCCAACCCTCTCTTGGAACAGCACAGCCCCCAAAACTACCTCTGAAGTGTCAATTTGAAGGATGAACTTTCGGCTGAAATCCGGGCTCTAAAGCTGGACCCGGACTCAACTTTGTTTTAATAGACTTGAGGTCTATCTGACACTTCGGTGTCCACCTAACCTTATTTGGAGTGTTTTTCGTAGCAAGGTCAATAAGATGAGCAGCTATAGTGGAAAAATCAGGAATAAACAAACAGTAGTAACCAGCCAATCCTAATAGTGACCTTACCTGAGCTTTTGTAGATGGCACCACAGCTTCCATTAAAGCCCGGACTTTAAAAATCACCAGTCTCACTCTACCTTTTCCCATTATAAACCCTATATTTTGTTTCTTCCCAATTGCCTTCTTCGCAGCGATCCCCACATCAATGATTGTAGGACAGCCGATAGTCTAACAAGATATAATTTCCAGGATGAACTATAAATTGCCACATCAGATATATGCGGTGGTATAATCGTGATGTGGCTGTAATACCCTGTCTATCAGTCTTGGAAAGGTAGTGGGCACACCACGAAGACCAAACGGCATAGTACAGAATTGGAAAAGGCCTTCTGAAGTCGATAATGCCATTTTTTCTCTCGAGGATACTGGTAATGGAATTTGCATATACCCTTTTTGTCAGATCCAGAGTTTAGATGTACCTCACCTGCTCCATTCTGTCCTGAAGTTCATCCACCCAGGGCATGGGGTATACCTCAAACTTGGAAATGTCATTCACCCTCCTGAATTCAATGCACAACCTCATTGAGCAATCATGTTTTGTTAATGGAAAAATGGTGCTACATCATTCACTACGGGAAGGCTCCACCACACCAAGCTTCAACACACTTTCCACCTCCTTCCGAATGGATGCCCTCTGACTTTAACCGGTATGGTCTCTCCCTCACTTAGACATCTGGCAGAGTGATAATAGCATATAATTCTATTATGTACAAATCAGAAAACACATCAATATATATATTTTTTACCTCCCTCTGCTGGCCAGATGTTAGTTGATTACTCCGTTTCTTCTGGGGATATCCATGTTTTGAAGAGATTTATTTCCTAAATTTGAATTTCTTTGCGACACGATCTCATAGTTGACTTTGCCAATTTGTCCAATAACCTCAAAGGGACCCAGCCATTTTGCAAATAACTGATTCTGATGAGGGAAGTAATAACAACATTTGATCTCCGGTTCTGAAGGTTTGAATTTTTGCTGTAGCATTGCTGCTGTCTCTGCTGTACCGCTTTTAGATTTTCTTTAGCCAATTGTCCAACCTATTCCAGGGGATCTCTTAACTGTAAAACATTTAACAAATTCCTACTGCTCTTCCCAACCATCTCTGACTAGATCAAGGATACCACATGGTTGTTGTCCATGCACCAGCTGAAACAGGGAAAATCCTGTGGAAGTTTGTGGCACCTCTTGCACAGCGAAGAGAAGGTGGGGAAGCAGTTTAGCCCCATTTTTTTTTTTTTTTTAATCCGTTCAGTATACCTGACCTGCTTCCGACTGTTTCATAATGTGGGGTCGCTTTTTGTTGCAAACAAATCCACATCACACTCTCACAGGTCAGGTATATTCAAAAGGAGTAACATTCATTTTCTGCTCGCTAGCCTCAGTAACTCCACCCCCGAGATTGCACTGTATCTCAATCCCCTCATTGGTTTGTTTGAAACACAGGTTTACAAAGGAACCCAGCCCCTCTCCTTGTCTCCTTTGAGTTTTTCTACCCTTCTCTCTCTCCTTTTGTTTTTCTGGATCGGGCTCGAGTACTAAACAAATTAGCCTGGAATGGAAAGATTTATCCAATTATTCTACTTTTTTTTTTTAAATGAGCATATCTCAAAGTAATGCAAAATTTGGCACAACACAGGAAACTTACGCAAATAATTGTTAGATCCGACGACTTACGTGTTCCTCACGTGGAAATAAGGAACCGTATTTACTAGGATGTCAAAAACCATACAGAATTACCCAATTTCATCCATTTCCTTTACTGTGCTAAAATAAATTAAATAAACGAATGAAGCAAATTCTTTTGAATGGCAAATTGATTAGGTGAAACAATACGTTTGTGAACTCAGACACCACTCGGTACAGAATGGTTTATAGTAATTTTGTGGGTAATTTATTTACCTTTAATAAATTAAGTCAATAGGATGTGCTTGATTTTTGTCTTTTTCTCCTGCCTTAAGTTTATTTACAAAAAAATCTTTTAGTAGGGTGTGATTTGCCAGGCTCTGGTCTTTCAGCTTTCATCCACGTCAAGGAAAACAGATTTTGTATCGACAATGTCTTTCTGCTGGAAAATTTCGCATAAGGCCCTATATGAATTATGAGCCTGAAGGGGCCATCTGAATATCTATGTGCCTGAATTAACTTAAGTAGCTGTCATATCAAGAAGTCCCAACCATAACTGGGCAATATTTTAAATAATGTTAATAAAAATAACATGTACGATTCCCAACTCCAGACCTGTTTAAGATCAAATAAAGATGTCATTATCGATTCAGAGTGCAGTATTTGAAAAGCAAAGTAATATTCCAATGCCAAGATAAGAAAAAAAAATAATTTCACCACACTGCAGTCCAGCGCTGCATAATATAGGGCTTTGTCTTTAATTATTCTAATCTTGCTGTGTCTGTAGCAGTCACTGTAATCTTCTCCTTCATTTGTATGTAATTCAGTTATAACTGTGAATCCAAGATAAGACATGTACCTGCCCTGAGTGTCAATGTTTTGTAAAAGTGATAGAAAATTAATTTAACAGTACACTGCTGGAGGTTCAATCTAGCATAAAGTTTAAGGGAAAATTATAACAGTATACTTACATATTAGACCTTAAGTATAGTTGACTATACTGTATTATACAATATAAGTCAATTTCTGCTCCAGCTCAAATGCTGCTTCTTTTACTAGCGTTTCTTTTCTGGGACTCCTTTTAATAAACTCATATTGACTTACATAAACAAATAGTCAAATTGTTTAATTACTTTACTACTAGTTTTAAATACTGTAATCACTTCAAATGTGCTGCTACAAAGCCTGTGTGATTTTTTTTTTTTTTTTAGTTTTTTGCAATGTAATATATTAAGTTGAAAAAAAATGTACCAAGAATGACAAATTAAACAAATAAATAACTTAAGGGTCCTAAAAAATGAACAGCATTAATATTCATAATTAAGATCAGTACAAATCGCAAAAACTGAAGCTGAACTTTTATTCAAAATGAATCTGACATGAATCGTTTGTGTCCCAAATCTTAATTCAACATGCAAGAATCCCACACTGACCTTTTATTCCAAATCAAACAGACATAAGTCTGACCTGAAAAGTTCAAATCCAAGTTTTTTTTTTTGTTGTTTTTATTTCTTTAATCAGTTTTGCTTTGCCACATGGTTGCTTTTTGACAACCAATATTCACAATAGAGATATGCCTGCGTTACCCCTTTCTTTAAACGATCAATATAGTTTCCAGCTTTGTTGCAACGTAAAATGATTTTTCGGAGGTGTAGTTACACAGTGCAAGCTTTATTAATAGAAAAGTTGATTTCACTGCAGAGGTGGCATCCTGTGCGTACAGACCAGGGTGTTAACAGTGTGTGTTTGTATTATGTTTTTTTTTTAATTATTTTTTATTTGGGGTCCAGAGGACAGGTTTATACTAATGAAGGGCCATTATGGCAAGGATGTACTGTACATACAAAAAATGCCAGATGCACCTGCTACAAGGTAATTTTTTTGGCAGTTGGTGAAATGCTAATGATTATAAGTCAGTTTCAAACCATTTTTTAAAGGGTGTTTAAGATGATTTATGAATTGAAGTTTCAACAAAAACTTAGCCAGACATGATTAACTCCAATTTGCACATGTGTAACTCTTAGCCACGTGGTAAACACCCTTCATGAATATAGCCCAACATGTGCATTTGTGTTATTGTCATAGAGGCATCATTGATCATTGCCGTTTTATTATTAATATTGTATTTTTCACTTGATAGAGATCTTGACAGTCAGCTTTAAACCTGTGATTAAAAAATGTCTTCTTTTTGACAAAGGTTCAAATCTAACAGTGTTGAGCAAAACATTGAAGAATGATTTGTTGACTGCAAAAAGGTTGAACTCAAGTTGCGGCAAATAGAACTTTGTTAGAAGAGCCTGGGGCATAGTGACAGCCACAGGGAGTATGCCATCGCCTTTGCTTTACATTTAGATTACCGATTTTCCCATTTCCTGTTTAAATGACAAACAGTGTTGCTTTGCTGTCTTCTATCATTTATTGTTGTACTAATGGTAAAGTCAATTTTCCTTCATTAGAAAAGCTCTGACCATACATATTACCTAATGAAGTGCAGTAAAATCATTAGTCACTACAAATTAACTTCAGGAAAACATGTTGAGGGATTTTAGCATTCATTCTTTTGTTCATTTAGGACTTTTTACAAACCGTAAGTCTTCCAGTCCATTATTCATTAATGACAATATGTTTGTCCTTCAGCTCAACAATAATGGTGTTCTGCAAGAATGGAATGCTGCACTTTACAACATGTACATTACATAAATATTTGTATGGTGGTATCAAACCTATAGTAGATTCAACCCTATATATAATCTGAAATATACACTTACTGTAATTGGGCAGTGCCACATCCTAGTGATCTCTTTGCCTCCTACTGTATACTGCTGCTGTTAAAAACATTAGGGATTTAATCAAATAACTTAATTTAAATTTAGTTTCTACTATTTTGCAAAGGCTGGCAATATTGTTTTAAAGTTGTATTTAAATAGTTTTCCCCACTTATAGACAGTGTTTGTGGTCTTGTCTCACAGACACTTACTGTACATCTACATTTTCAGAATACTTAATTTCTTACCTGTATAATATCTTATCTGTCTTCTCCATTATTTTCTAAATGTGTGTTTCCACTTATATTATTATTTACCAGTGTGACAGGATGACAGAGGCCTGAGGCTCAGAGACAACGTAAAGGCAAAAATACAATTATTTAAACAAAATAATCAAATAAACAGGCACAAGGTTCAACAAAAAGAAGTTCAAACACAAATAACCAAAGCAAACTTACAAAATAAATGGTCAGGTTCCAAGTCTTTTAAAACAAGACACTCCTTTCTTCCAAACACAAAAACTCTTCAACACAAAACAAACTCCCAAACAGAAAACACCTCCCAGCCAGGGCCTCTCCCCTGGCTTTTATCCCCTGTGGCTGGAGCCCAGTTAATCAATAATCATACAATTAGAGCTCCAGCCACATTCTCACGTGTTTTCCTGGCAGTGAGAAATTTGATGGGGCAGTTCCCCATCACAACCAGGCTAACTAACTAATGTGTTTTTTTTCCTCTGAAAAACATGATGGTTGGAAACATGACCACCAGCAGTGTGCAGCTGTAATTTCTGTCTCCTCATTTTCGATTTACTAACTCACTGTAGCAGACAGGCAAGCAATTATTGTTATATTTAAAAATAAAATCATTTTAGTGGTTGAAAAAAGGACATTAGTTAGTAAGCCAGGTAAATAATAACATAAGCAGAAACAGAATGATGGAAAATACAATTAATAGGATATTAAAGCAGTAAGAAATTACATTTTAAGAAAATTATGGCATAGCGTATAATTTATTTAAATTCATAATAACCAAAATAAATAATAAATATCTCACCTACTGTAACAATAATATTCATTGGTTTTGTATAGAAATTTACACATGTCCTGGTTTTACCTGGTTTTTAGGATTTTTTTTTTTTTTTACTTTACTGTAATTTCACAAAAGGATGCACTTGTCTGTTCTGTATTGACATTTCCATTCACAAAGTGACATTCACAAATGTACAAAAATACTTGGTGTTTCTTGCCTCTACAATAACATTCCATGACAGATCCAAACATTGATTTCCCAGCACCAGCTGTCTGGATCTACATTAGAGAAACTTGATGGAACAGCCAACAGGATAGAACACCTAGGTATTCCATTTACCTTCTTAATGGCCACCAACTGTAAAGGCTAGCTTTAATGATGACAGATGCAGCTAGATAGGTTTCTAAGCAATCAAAAACAGCCTATAAAGTCATAAAACACTTGTTTGTGGACTTGGTAAGGGTCATTACTATTCAGTAAAATCTGCATTTATGGTTATCAGCTGTTACCAGCCATTGAGTGTCTAAAGTAAATATTTTCTTTGTAAGGTAATGGCAGAGCCACCTTTCAGGTAGGTCATGATCACGCTGGCTCTTGTATTCAGTTGGACGGCTGGAAACAAAAACATTCAGACACCCAAAAAATGATTTAGTCACAGTAGTTACTCCTGCAAACATAGAATAATGGGCAGAGCAAAAACAATAAAAAAAAAAAAAAAAAAAAAAAAACGTTATGGGAGAACTAGTATACACAGCTAGAAGGAACTGTTGCTTGGATGTCATGTTTCTGTACAGACTATTACCCCTTTAACACACACACACACACACACACACACACACATACAGACGGTTTAAAAAAATCTTTAAAATGCCCATTCACACAGCACGACATTGCGCAATCTATGCTGGTATAATACTATCATAATCCTTTCACACAGCCAAAGGGTTCATATGAGTACAACTTTCAAACCTGTCAGTCAACAAATCGTTTTCATGGCAACAGATACCAAACAAAATCACAAAACAAAATGGCACTGTTGTTTGTTGAAGAAGTAAATTTGGATGCATTTTGCTTGCTTTTAATTTTCAGTTACCTTATACAATGTAACAACCTGTTACGTGTCAAATTGCAGGAGCTTCAGGCACAATGTAGGTTGCGTATTTTAATGCAAAGAAGGCAATATAATATATTTAAAAGAGAACCATAGTGTACTGTAAACTTTCCTGTGCTAATGCTAGGTTTGTCCTCTCTATTTTATATATATATATATATATATATATATATATATATATATATATATATATTATAAATAGACATTTTTATGTGGGGAAACATTATTAATTTAAAAAAAAAAAAATGTTCTTCCTATTGCATATACTGTCAACAGCTACAAAAAAAAAATGCATACCTGTTGGAGTTGTGCTTTGATCATGCGTTGCAGTGACATTGCTACCAGATTTACTGCCACCGTAAACTTTACATTCTCCAGCAGCAGGGTTGATTGCAATTGTTTTTCAGTAGATTGTAAAGTGGGACCCGAGAGCTGTTGTGTCTGTTGTTCATTAAATCTGATCACATTAACTGGATTTGCACAAGGTCTGTGCCCCCAAATTTTACTGCACAGTTGAAAGTGACGTATCGGTTTAGGAGCTCTGCCACTGCCTATAATTGTTAATTCTTCCTTACCTTCTTTCAGACTCCAATTACTACCTTGTTCTTGATCAGCCTTTGTATTTGGAAAAAATTTAGAAAGTGGTACATCTTCAGAATGTGGTACACATACCAAAGCTGGACCTGTGTAATGTCAGAAAGTGGTACACTGTCACATTTTGGTACATGTGCAATCAATTGCAATCTGATGGGTGTTTTCCTATTGTCAAACAGATGTACATTTATCATTAATTATACTTTTTTTTTTGCAAACTTAAACTGGAAACAGACCATTTCTCTAAAAAGAAAATACAATTCACATTGAACAAGTCCACCACAAAGTTACACAAGTGAAAAAATGTACAAGACCAAGTGTACTGTATATGGTAAATATGTGCATACTATTTTCTTAATGGTGGAAAAATGTGATAAAGTACATTAACAACAATATAAGACTGCAAAAATATGATACACTCAATTTAAAAAGATGTAAAAGACTGAAAACAGCATAACATACCGGATTTGAATGGGCGCTTCCCTGCTTTCTTAGTGGAAGTTGTTTAGGCATGCTAGAGCAAGCAGTGTGTACCACTTTTTACTGCATACCTGAAAATAACACTACATGCATTAAATTATGCTGCGATGGTAAGTAAACGGTAACGCGATAAACATTTACAGTGCAGACTATTTTGGATTATTTATAACCAGCATTGGGGTAACTCGCTACTTAAGTAATGCGCTACTGTAATTATATTACTTTTGTCAATAATGAGATAATATAGTGCATTAGATTTTTTTACAGGAATAATAATATTACAGTTACTCTACGCAAAAAAGAAACAAGTTTGTCTCATTACCTTTTCTCTGTTATACACCTACATTAGTGGTCTTTTTTTTTTAACCCCAACGCACCAGACTGCTCTAATGTCGGTGCCTCATCAGCAATGATGCAGTCTCTTCCGGGATGTCTCACAGAAATAATAGCCATTGGGCAATCCAATTAGTATTCTGAGTCTTGTCATTGAATAAGGCTAGGCCCTAGGAACAACAAAGATTTTTTGATGATACACTGCATATTTTGAAGTTTAATAAAATAAGATTGAGAGAAGGATTACTTCTCTGTACGTACCACTTTTATTTATTTGTTTGTTTACTTGCTTACACAGTGGTGGCCACATTTATTACATCAACCCATAATTTTTATGTTTGGTGCTTATCACCATAGACTTTTTTTGTTGTTGTTGTGTTGCTGTTCATGGTTTTATTGAACTCTAACATTTGCATGATTTTCTATTCATAATGCACCGTTACTGAAAGTCAGGAAACATACAGTACATTGTTTATGTGCCAGAAATTGAATGTATTTAATATTTGACACATGTAATAAATTAATTGCCAGACATATTACAGTAGTTAAAAAGTAAACAATAGTCACAACAAATGTTTCTCAGGACATGCAAGAGAAAATAAATATAATTAGCAATATGTAATGAATAATAATAATAATAATAATAATAATAATAATAATAATAATAATAATAATAATAATAATAATAATAATAATAATAATAATAACTAGACCAGGCAGTTTTAAGGCTCCCAAGCCCTAGTATCAGTACTAGTCTAAGTGTGCTTAGTTCTCAATATGCCAAGTTTAAAAACAGCAACTTAAACAATTCCAAAGAAGAAGATTTTTAAAGGTTTTCTTCCAAAAATGCATCAGGCAGCCATCTTGTTTAACGCAAGTTTCTTAAAAGTCAGTTGTATTGCTACAGTGTCAAGGATGATGCTTGTGAAGTTTTTAGTTAGTCAAGTGAACCGTGATGAGTGAGGCAGTTTTAAATTTCAAACAAAAACATACATCTGGCAGCCATCTTGTTTTATAAAACATAACCATTTTGACATATTTGCATTCCATTGTTACTGGGACAATAACTACCATTTTTGGAGTTTGTTGGTCAAACGGTGTTCAAATAGCAGCAGTTTGCTGGTAAGGACGCGTTTTGATAAGATTTGTGGCAGCCATTTTGACATTAAAATTTATCGCAGAAACTTCTGCTTCACAAAATTGATGCGGGTTTGGATGCTGATGATATATGCCAAGTGTCAGATCAATTGCTTCACCAGTTCTGAAGAAGATGATTTCAGAAGGTTTCTAAAAAAATGCATCAAATGGCCATTTTCCTTTCTGGTCAACACATTTTTTAAAAGTCAGTAGTATTGATACAGTATTAGGGAAGAAGCTTGTGAAGTTTGGAGTTAGTCAAGTAAATCGTTTGTCAACTGACGCAGGTTTAAATTTCAAATGTAAACGTATAAGCGGCGGCATCTTATTTTATAAAACATCACAATTTTCACATATTTGTATCCCATTGTTACTGGGACAATAACTACCAAGTTTGGAGTTTGTTGGACAAAAGGTTTTCAAACAACAGCAGTTTGTTGTTAGGGACGCATTTCGATAAGATTTGTGGCAGCCATTTTGACATTAAAATTCATCTCAGCAACTTCGCAAACTTGATTTGATTTGAATGCTGATGATATATGCCAAGTTTCATATCAATAGCTTCACTGGTTCCCAAGAAGAAGATTTCGAAAGGTTTTATTGAAAAATGTGTCACTGCGCCAATTGCAAGGACGCAGCAGCTTGTCACCTACCAAGTCAAAACCTGATTAGGCACACAGCCTCGAAGCAGCAGCAGTTTTGGGAAAAAAATAATAAAATAATAATAATAAAAAAAAACTTTAACAATAACAATAGGCTTCCCAGCCTTTGTCTTGGAAGCGTCTTAATGTATCAAACAATATTCAGGAATGTGGGCCTCGCTCCACCAAAGTTTGATCTTATATTTTACATACATCTTAAGGAAAACAATATTTATATTCACTGATATCCGCTAAGTGTCAGCTTGAGGGACGCACTTAGCTTTTAGGCTCTGTTGCTTATGACTAAGGGCCTCATTTTTAAAGGAGATGTGACTGTGGCATGAAAAAAAGCCTGAAAAAATCACTCTGCGCTGTTACTTCTCTTTCAAAAATGAGGCCCTGATCCGGCTTAATTTGAAAGGTGTCCATATGAGTGCCTGAGGAAAAAAAATCATGCAACCTCAATTAGGCGGGTATTTTGAGAAGTGATTATGTTTAACACTTCAGACTACATTTGATTAGTCTTTAAAAATAAAGTGTTTAATATAAAATATGCACAAGAATACAACTAAATATGTATTAAAACAGGCAAGCACTGCTTTTCACTCCCCTGTGTTTTTTTTAACTGGCCCTGCAATGTTGTGGCGTGCGCTAGCTGCATTATTTTATCCATGCTAATTCTCGATTCATGAGACCAATAATAAAAAAAGGATCAATACTTCATAAAGTTAGTGAAAGAAAAAGAAGCGGAAAAATGCCTGGATTTCAAGATTGGAGACATGCATCACGTGGTTAATGTTTCTGGATTCATGTCGGCCCTGCACAATATTTTTACCAGTGTTCAATAACTTACTCAGCAAGGAATAGCATTGCGTGAACATAATGACAGAGATTTGAATTTGATGCAGGTCCCGCTGCTATACAGCACAGATTCGGAGGAATTAAGACAATGGCTTAGTTGCACAAAATACAAGTGGCTGTCACATGATGTTAACGAGATAATCAAAATGATGGCAATATCAGTGCTACAAAAAACTGTGCAAAAGACAAAGGCCTCTAAGTTTTATTCCATTGTGATGGATGAGACTATGGATTTGTCCAGTAAAGTATAATTACATTTTTCTTTAAGGTTCTTTTCAAGTGAAGACTGGGAGATTTATGAAGAGTTTATGGGTTTTTACCAAACTGACGCAACTGACGCTGCTTCTCTTTTCAAAATTGTGGAAGATCTATTGCTCAGGTTTGATTTGCTGGTGGCAAGGTTACGATGGAGCCAATAATGTATCCAGTAAATTTACTGGGATCCAAGCCAGAGTGAAAGAAAAAGAGCCGAGAGCAGGATTTCTTCACTATGCTGCACATTCCCTTAATCTTGCCATTCAGGATGCCCTACAAAATATCCCAGCGTGTCGTGATTGTTTTTCAGTGGTGAAAGATCAGGAAGTCACCAAAACGTGTGACAGCATTCAAAGAGTTTCAGAGTGAAGGGGAGCTTCTTTTACCCCCACTGTATCCAAAATGGACACTGAGGATCATCAGCACAAAATCATTGCTCAACAACTACAACAACTACAAGGACATGATGAATTGCCTGGATGAATTTAGTCACTCTTCTGATGAATTCCCAAATTTCCCAAATCCCAGTACTTCTAAGAATCATAGTGGTACGCAGGACAAAACAGAAATGCAAAAATAAAAATGAAATTAAAAGAAAACAATGATCTTGAATTCATTGTTTTTTGAAGGTTATTATATATTAGTGCTAAACCTCTGGGCATAAATATTTCAGTTTTGTTCAGCAGTTCAATGTTTACAGTCTGAATGTAGTTTCAAGTGATCATCCACCGTGTGACAGGGTGGAAAGTGGGGCAAGGCAAATAACTCACACACATTAACCAATAACCTTTGATGTATCATTTAGACAAGAAGACATCAATTTAGAATAAGGAATATTGCAAATATGGTGGCGAGAGATTTTGTTCTGCGCTGCATACATACATTTCTGAGTACAGCCATCTCATTGAGGTCTGGCATTTGTTATTTTTTGTGGCGTGGTCCTTATTTATTATCAAGTATTATTCATTTGATAATAGTTGTAATCTCTCAGTCTCCTGCTTTACTGTCAAAAATAGTAAGGGTCATCACAATCTATAATAATAATAATAATAATAATAATAATAATAATAATAATAATAATTTTATTTTGTCTATCTCTAGGGGCGTTTACAATATTCGCAAGAAGCACCGCTGACAATTGAGATCCAGCGTTTATTATGTAACATCACTAACATCTTCAAATACTTCAGATGCAATCATGGTGAAGCCACTAACAACGTTATAGAATTAATATAAATAAACTGAAACATTAGTATTAAGTAACAGTTTTATTTTATAACATAATGCCACTGTATTGTACATCCCCAAAGTATAAAGCAAAAGTAAACAAGGATATGCAAAACATTAGAAAATTAATAAGCAGAAGAAGGAATCTGCATTGAAAAACTGAATTGCATCTACCACTGTTAATATAATAAAAATAATAAAATCCACTAAAAAGACCACACCTAGCGTAATGCGCATTGTATTATTATTCATAACTGTCTGTTTAGAAAAGACCCGGCGATTATTGGAAGTTTTCTGGTGACAGATATAAAAAAAAAAAAAAAATATGAAAAACATACTACAGGGAAAGTAAAGATATAAACATTGTACAAACAGAAGTTAAACAATTGTAAAGGCATGTTTAAAAAATGTTTTGAGACGGCTTTTAAAAATATTCAAAGGTTCGATTCCCTGATCACTTTTGGAAGAGCGTGGAAAATGTCAGGCCACTTTTCATTGGATCATTTAGTACACATACTATTTTCTTTAAATTCATTGGCTGTTTCTTCATTTCTAAAGAACTAATTGGCCCAAATTTGTATGTGTAGTTAAAAATATTATGTGTAGTTAACAAAACAGAACCCGCAGTGTATTGCAGTACTACACATAGTAACTTATTTGAAATGTTTATTAACAGGACACGTTTTTGACCCACATGGCCTTCCATACTGTGCTGTGCCTATGGAAACGATCTGGGTAAAAAAATACGTTATTCAGTAAGCGTTTCAAAGATGTACTTCATGTTCTCAGTTGGCTTTAGTATGTGTTGTAATTCTAATACTACGCATACTAATTTAGCCAATCAGATCGTTGAAAATTAAATGAGAACCAACGAATTTAAAGAAATTAGTATGTGTAATAAATTATCCAATTAAAAGTGGCCTTACATCTGCCATTCCCTTCCAATTTGTAGCGGTATATGGACTTGCATTGGGTAAGGTGTAGTAAAAGATGGATAGACCCGGACCCTCTGAGATGAACATCAACCTGCGTTTTCAATGTTTTTTTAATAGCGAGAGAGAATATATGCATATCTCCAGTCATGTTTTTTATGATCCAAAATTGTGCCATAGCCTTATGTTTTCACATGTTGTCATTGATTTGCCCCATTCCTGCTGTACTTTATGCATCCAGAGCTGGTCAAAAATCAGAAAAAAATCACAAATTGTGCCTCCCTCGGGCAGTGTGTGATTCATGCTCACAAAGTTTTTTTGCAACGTGACCTCGTTCACTGAGATGCGACTGTGTGTTCCGGGCTCAATTCTAAAAAAATTTTTAAGCCTGTTTCATGTCTGATAGTTAAAAAATGTTATCCCGAAAGTGATTGGCTACTCTTGTAATTACACTGCATGCCTGTAAAATGACCAGCCACTACGTAGAAAATGCTTAATTAATTTACATTTAATTAGAACACTTAGTATTTTATGTATCCTGATTGATCCAAATGAATGCCTGTATTAGGTATGTGTTTTTGACATCCATTGAGCTGGCTCTGTGGCTGCAGCTCCCGATCTCCTCTGTGAACACACAAAAACAACAAAGACACACTCTGGCTGAATGTGGAATCTCAGCGTAAGGGGCCATACTCATGTAGCTGCATCCACTTTGTACTACCCAACTTCTCCATGCAATCAGACCGGCACTCTGGTTTCTTCAGTTGCTGCCTGCCCTGTCTAAGGGGAAGCATACCACTCACCTTACAGAGAGAGCTCCCTTTCTGGTTGGAAGGGAGATTTACAGATTAGATTTTTTCTCTTCTTGTCACAAACCTGTATACATGCGTGATTTCAATTGAGTGTGTTTCCACTCTGATATTACGTGACTGCATTGTAGAAACACAAACGGCAGTTGGTTGAATTGTTTTTGGTATTAGATATATCCAGATTATCCTGTGTATCGTTTCTTGATTCAAAAAATTGTTACATTTCTTCTACAGTCTACATTTCTTCAGTCTACAGAAAGTACAAAGCAACAGAAAGTTATACGGAGCCATTTTTGTTTGCTTCAATAAAAAGTGTATCGTAGTTAGCTATTATAGTTTTATCTTGAGGTATATAATTTTTTTTGACATTGTAAACATTTTAAATTGCACACTTAATTGTTCTGAGTTGACAAGTTAACGTTGCGGTGATGTCTGCGCAGGTCTTGGATTCACGGTGATGTCATGATATGCATTTTACATATAAAAAACAGGCACAGAAACAAACAGTTTGGTATAAGAGGAAGAGCATATGCTCATAAGTTTTACATTTTCTTAAATTATTAAGTTATGTGCTTTAAATTACTACAGTACTGTTCTTTAAGTTCTGTGCTTAACTCAATTTTCATTAGTTACACATGCAAGAATAGCTTCAGGATATGGTGATTTTCCAGGTGAAAATAAAATCTATGATTACATAATTTGACAGGTTTTCTAATGGGGTACATTTTGACAGAATGCATTTTCTGATTTGAAATGTGGTAAAAGATTAAAATTTAGGGTCAATAATGATATACTATCAGAAATGGTGAAATTCTGTCTCCCAGTAAATGGCTTTATTAGAGTAATGAAGATTGATACACAGATGTTTAAAGTACCATTCCAGAATGCAGAACTTGATGACTTTTTGGAATCCTGGTGTTCTCAGTTTTGAGAAATTGATTGGAATCTTTGCAGGGAGCACAACAAGTAGTTTTGTCATTTAAGCTAAAATGAGCCAAACAATGAGCTATAATACTAGAGGCAGTAAAATAACCAAAACGCAATGGCAGAATGCATGTATTGCTCAGGCCCAGGAATTCAGAGCTGACACAAACCTACTTTTCATGTAATACCATAGCTTCAGTGTTGGGCACTGTAACAGGGAGAGATCTGTGCTGACTCTGCTGGCGTGTTCACGGGCTGCAGGAAGAGGGCGGCAGTCGCCCAACAACCGCCTGTGAGTCATGGCAGTGACACGGGGAGGTGGGAAAGTGTGAGTGTGGACTTTCCCCCTCTCTGAATGGCCGAGAGGCGGGTCTTGGGTGATTGTCGGTCCTATAAAATAACGCTCTGTTGTTTCCTCAGGTCGGCCCACTTAGACGCGCTAAGGGTGCAGACGCTTTGATTCAGGACCGGGAATCAGCGAGACAGAGAGAGAGAGAGCGGGGAACCCTTGGGCAGACCCCGGCGTATTGTGAAAGAGCAGGCTAGATAGCCGAGAGAGTAGGACGGTGATCCGGGTCGTGCGGGTAGCGGCGACCGGGATAACGCTGCCGAGTGCAGCACCTTTTATTTGTAGTTTTATTACTGTTTTATTTTCCCTTGTTCTTTTCGCCTTCTGTTTTCATTATTATTTCTTTGAGCACCTGCGAGTGCATTTGCGGTTCGTGTACCAGCTGTGGTATTTCTGTGGTGCTGTCTATCATCGTTGATAGGCAGCTCACGGTCAACAGTGCCCTCTGCCGGAGAGAAAAAAAAAAGAACCGGTCTAAAATAAAACTGGGCACCTGTGTGGTGTTTCCCGAATACACCTGTCTGTCTCCTGGTCAGTGAATTACCCACACCCCTTCCACACGTGGTGTCAGAAGTGGGATTCACTGGCACTGCCCCAAGCAGTGCAACTATAGAAGGAGCAGACTAGCGATGGATGCGACTCAGTTTGCCGCAATGATGGACCTCCTGCGCCAGACGCTCACCGCGGCAGTACAGGGGGCGGCTAGACCCGCAGCTCCAGACCACTCCATCCAGAGACCCACCAAAATGACGGCCGAGGATCGACCGGACGCCTACTTGGAGGTGTTCGAGGCTATGGCGATCTCGGCCGGATGGCCCCAAGCCCAGTGGGCTAGCTATGTGTTGCCCCAACTCACCGGGGAGGCTCAAGCAGCTGCGAGGACGCTGTCCCCGGAGCACATGTTGGATTACCCTCGGCTGAAGGCAGCCATCCTAAACCGTGTGGGGACCACACCGGAGGGCTACCGGAAGAAATTCCGGGAGGAGCAATTTGCGGCAAGGGAACACCCACGAACCATCGCCCACCGGCTGAAGGATTACGCCCTGGGTTGGTTGAATCCTGACCTAAACACCAAAGCCAGGGTGGTGGAAATGATCGTGGTGGAGCGCTTCCTGGAGTGTCTAGCCTCGGGACCTCGGCTGTGGGTCCAGCGGCAGGCGCCAGACACGCTGGACCGGGCGGTCGAACTTGCCGAGCAGTACCAGGCAGCGGAGCCAACGCCTGCGAAACTGCCCGGGAGGAGTGTGGCTGCTGGATCGTCCCCTCAACTGGCCCCGGAAAGGGCGAAGGGATGGGGGGAAGGGGTAGTCCTGGATTTGGTCGGGGGGTGTCGGCGGGAGCTCCCGGCCTGGGTACTGGGGCAGGGTGGGGATACCCACGGGCTGCTGCAGTGTCGGACCGCGGTCTCGCGCGGACGCCTTATCGGCGGGCCCCTTTTATGGCTCCAGTGTTTTCCCCTCTTTCCAAAACTTCGGGGAGAGAAACCAGCCCACCGAGGTGTTGGACGTGCAGGGAGGTGGGCCACCTCTCCCGGGACTGCCCCGTGATGGAGTGTGACCTCAGCCGACCAGGTAAGCACGTTCAATTACCTCAGTCGCTTCAGCACACGGGTTTTGTTATTCCTGTGACAGTGGATGGTACAAAAACCCAGGCTCTCCTGGACTCAGGGTGTGGTCAGTCTCTAGTACAGGAGAGCCTAGTCTCACCGGGGCATAAACGTATATTGGGACGGGTGCATATTAAATGTATTCATGGGGATGTCTGCTCCTATCCCAAGATAAATGTGTGTATGACTATTGGCCAGCAGGTGACGCAGGTGCAGGTAGGATTATGTCCTCGATTGCCGGTACCAGTAGTTCTGGGGTGGGACTGTGAGCAGTTTAAAGATTGGTTGGCTGCTCTGACAGCCCCGTCTTCTTTATTGGCTAAGAAAGAGGAAGTAATTGGAGAGATTTTTCCCTTTCGCGATCCACAATTGTTTTGCCATAGATTTAAACCCCGTAAAACTAAACGGGAGCGTCGGATCGCTAAGAATGAGGGCTGGCAATGGAGGGAGTCGGAGAAAGTCCAAAGAAGAGGTGGTGTGATCATAACAACTTACCAAATGCTGATCAACAATTGACAACGTCTGTCTAGCTTTAATGATAGGGAGTTCACATGGGACTATATCATTCTTGACAAAGCTCACAAAATTAAAACTTCATCAACCAAAACAGCAAAAAGCGCACACGCTATACCTTCAAGGAACCGCATCCTTCTCACTGGTACTCCAGTGCAAAATAATCTGCGGGAGGCGGGGCTCACTGCTAACCCAAAGAAGTGTGCCATTGGGAAGAGTGAGTCGGAGTATTTGGGGTATCGAGTCGGGGGCGGCCAGATCAGACCGCTAGTTTCTAAGGTGAAAGCCTTGGCGGACTGGCCGGTTCCTACAACCAAAACCCAGGTGCGCTCATTCTTGGGACTAGCGGGCTATTATAGAAAGTTCATCCCGAGTTTCGCTACGCTCGCTGCTCCCTTGACAGACCTCACCCGGAAGGCTGCCCCAAATACGGTTCAGTGAACGGAGTCGTGCCAGAGGGCCTTTCTCGCCTTGAAGCGGAGGCTGTGTAGTAAGCCAGTACTATGCAGCCCGGATTTTGGTAAGAGGTTCACCCTGCAGACGGATGCGTCAGAGACAGGTCTCGGGGCAGTGTTGTCGCAGGAGGTTCGGGGAAGCGAGCACCCAGTCCTGTATATCAGCAGGAAGCTCCTTCCCCGCGAGAAAAATTATAGCACCATCGAGAAGGAGTGTCTCGCGGTAAAATGGGCAGTCGAGTCACTCCGGTACTACCTCCTGGGGCGACACTTCACCCTGGTTACAGATCATGCCCCCTTAGCATGGCTTCACCGGATGAAAGATAGCAATGCCAGAATCACGCGGTGGTACTTGGCCTTGCAGCCCTATGCCTTCAGGGTAGTCCACCGAGCAGGAAAGCTGCATCAAAACGCAGACTTTTTCTCTCGGGAAGGCATGGGGGTGTAAGATTTTCGAATGAACCGGTGGTGTCATTCTGAGGGGAAGGATATGTAACAGGGAGAGATCTGTGCTGACTCTGCTGGCGTGTTCACGGGCTGCAGGAAGAGGGCGGCAGCCGCCCAACAACCGCCTGTGAGTCATGGCAGTGACACGGGGAGGTGGGAAAGTGTGAGTGTGGACTTTCCCCTCTCTGAATGGCCGAGAGGCGGGTCTTGGGTGATTGTCGGTCCTATAAAATAACGCTCTGTTGTTTCCTCAGGTCTGCCCACTTAGACGCGCTAAGGGTGCGGACGCTTTGATTCGGGACCGGGAATCAGCGAGACAGAGAGAGAGAGAGCGGGGAACCCTTGGGCAGACCCCGGCGTATTGTGAAAGAGCAGGCTAGATAGCCGAGAGAGTAGGACGGTGATCCGGGTCGTGCGGGTAGCGGCGACCGGGATAACGCTGCCGAGTGCAGCACCTTTTATTTGTAGTTTTATTACTGTTTTATTTTCCCTTGTTCTTTTCGCCTTCTGTTTTCATTATTATTTCTTTGAGCACCTGCGAGTGCATTTGCGGTTCGTGTACCAGCTGTGGTATTTCCGTGGTGCTGTCTATCATCGTTGATAGGCAGCTCACGGTCAACAGTGCCCTCTGCCGGAGAGAAAAAAAAAAGAACCGGTCTAAAATAAAACTGGGCACCTGTGTGGTGTTTCCCGAATACACCTGTCTGTCTCCTGGTCAGTGAATTACCCACACCCCTTCCACAGGCACGTTACTGAAAAAAAGTAACTTATTATTTGTTTCTTCAGAAAAAAAAGTAATATAGTGGGTGCAACAATTAATCAATTCACTGATTATTGATCATCTGTCCTTAAATTTCCCGAGCTTCCATTACATATTGGTGAATCGATGCATCAAATTAGAACCCGGTTTGAAGTCTCCTGTTGCCGGTTTGCATTAAAACTTGAGTGTCTGAGAGTGCGCTTCTTTTAGTGCTAGTATAGTAGATTGGTGCATTGCTAGGATATACACTTCAGGCCTCTGCGTTCGCGTTGGACAAGCCAAATCAGAAGTAGTTTGTAGATTGTATTCACGTTTTCTTGATTTAAGGCAATACGTTTTTGTTTTTGTTTTAAATCTACCGATGACCTTCTGTTGCAAAGCATGTTGTGTTTGGATTATATGGCAACATTATATAAAATGATGAATTTAGTACGATAATTATTCAGCATATTCTTTTCCGTTCTTAAAAACTGAAGTCCTTTTTTAATCTTTTTTTTAATAATCGGAAGAGTTCTAATTTGAATATAAGTTGTGCCTTTTTGTTTAACTATTATGCACAACAGTGTTTGTAGTTATTGGATCTTCTGTTACCCCCCCCCCCCCCAAAAAAAAAAAAAAAAAAAACAAACAAACAACCTAACGTTTGTTTATTTTACAAAATAAAACGTCATTGCATCAATTTATTGTTTTTAAATGCCTATACGATATTCGAATACAAAATTAGGGTGCCAATTGCACCACTACTTATAATAATAATATTTATTTTGATATAGCACCTTTTATAGTGGACAACCATCATAAAATGCTTTACAAGATACGATGTGTGAACTATGCATGAGCTGCAAAGTCACTTACAAGAACGTCTCACCCGAAAGACGGAGCACCAGGAGGTTAAGTGACTTGCTCAGGGTCACACAATGAATCGAATGCTAAGCTGGGATTTGAACCAGGTATGTCCTAGTTACAAGCCTGTTTCTTTAACCACTGGACCACAATGTACTGGATATTGAGACTGCATGAGACTGCGGAAAAATAATCAACTGCAGTTATATAAAAGGCTTTTTATAGAGAATAGCGAGCAATAGTTGGGAAAAAAACTGACAATGTATATGTAACAGATATTGTGTGCCTTACCTTTAATTGAATGATTGTCTTTTGATTAGTGCATTTTCTTCCATAAAAAGTGAGGTATGATACAGGTCCAAGAGTATATAGCTGCCGAACGAAGGCTCGCACAGCGTAGCTCTAGCAGGGAGCTCACATAGGGTAGTGCTGCGTGCACAATTTATGTCATGCTTCATTCACCCTGAACACCCCTACCACGTGACAAAAAACAGGGTGTGGGAGGGGGAGAACACTGAACATAGTGATTACTCTGTGAGAATTAATTGGTGATCCACAGCCAATACCCCACAAACCTTAGATTTAGGGTTAAGTTATTGTTATGAAATAAACTTTAGTTTTAGTGCCTAAACTCATCACCCTTATCAAGTGCTCGGGCTGTAGCATATAATGACGTCTATTTAACGTCTATTACGAGTTGCACACACAGCACTACCCTGTGTGAGCTGCCTTTGAGAGCTACACTGTGAGAGTCTGCATTCTGCAGCAATACCCCTCTCCACAGGCCTGATTTTTGAGATGGAACTGCATAACAGTCTTACATTTTGATTGTCCTTGTCTGTCGGAAGAATATGATGTCAACATGTGTCGGAAAGCTTGGAGGCATTTTAACTTTGAGAGACCTGCTTTCCATAACCCAGGGGCATAGGTAGGTTGGAATGGGCCCCGGTGCAGAATTTTTAAATGGGCATCCCTCCCCTCCTACATTCGTAGATGTCTCTCCCTGTGATAAGATGTGATTTCATTTAGAAATTAAAAAAGAGTGATTCATTTTATTTAGGATAAAAACAAAACAATGGACTCATATTTCAAATGATGCACTTAACATTTATTCATAATGTGATGGGATTAGAATTAAAAAAAGTCAGGTCCATTCAAATACCTCTCGTTTAATTGGGACAGCCGCTTATTCAGCACCAGACAAAAAGAGCATTTCAATAACCAATCCTAGGTGTTATAAAAGCATGCATATATATATATATATATATATATATATATATATATATATATATATATATATATATATATATATATATATATAAAAAATGGGTTGGGAGATATCTGCATCCTGATTGGCTGATAGGCATTCCAAGCCATTGAATTATTACAGTACAATAAAAAGGCAAAAACAAGTCCCAGCAACTAAAACTTGTTATAAACAGATATTATTGCGCCAAGCGTTTAAAAATGTTTAAAAAAATAATTTGTAATTGGCTGTTATTTAATAAAAATAAAAATGAAAGCACATAAAACAAAACAGTCCAGTAGCAGGCACAGTTTACACTGCCTCTGGGTTTCTGATCACATCAGATCAATTTCAGATTTTTTACATCCTTTGATGGAAATATCTGGTCTGCTTTTAATGTTCTCAAGCAAATTGGTTTCATCACTGCCATTCTCATATTTTTTCAATGAAAATATCTCAGATGCAAAGGGTAATTATGAACAAGGGATTAAGGTTATATAATACAAGCACTTGGACTCTTCTGGATGGAAAAGATAAATGGTTAGATATGTATATTGAAGTATTACACGAAATAGTAGTAGGACTAAAGAAAAAATGTAAACTAATTTAACCAATGTTGAAGAGCAAGCTTTGACTTGTTAAATGATGACGATATAAGCATAAGACCAGCAGATAAAGATTCGGGAATAGTGATAATGAACACAGATGACTATATGAAATCTGTAGAATGTGAATTAAATTATTCAAATACATATGAAGAAGTTAAAAGCAATAAGATCAATAAATTGGTTAAGGAAATTGCACAGACTATACAATAAAGGCATTATATCAAAATAATTTAAAAAATACATGCAGCCACATGCAAGAACAGGCCTAGCAAGATGAAATCCTAAAATGCACAGAGAAAATCACCCTATGCGAATGACAGTCAGCACAATTGATCCAATACACATAATAGCTGAAATAGTGGGAAAACAACTTAGGTCACGTTGAAAAATTACCAAGCTGTGTTAAGGATACAACACAATTTTTAAAAAGACTTGAATCACTAAAGCACAACCTTCCAGAGAATACAATTTTATTTTGCAAGTGTCCCTCGTAAAGAAACTTTAGAAGCTTGTCAAAAAGCACTTGATAATAGACTAGATAAATCAATACCCACAGCAGAGATGCTGAATATGATCAATGTAGTTTTAGAAAACAATTATTTTACATTTGTTGATAAGAATTACAAGCAAATCGATGGTCCAACAATACGATCTAAATTAGGAATGCATTTTGCCAGTACATACTTGGGGAAATGGGAAGAACAATTACTTAGAAAAATGACCCTGCCAGGTGTATTACTGACCAAATTCAAGTAATGACTCTGCCGAGGGTATTACTTACTGTATTACTGTTATAAAAGGCACAAAGCAACACGGTGTAACAGAAAAACACATTTCCCCAAAATAAAAACAAACTTTGTTAACATATGATAATATAATATATATATATATATATATATATATATATATATATATATATATATATATATCTATATATACACACACACACACACACACACACACACACACACACACACACACACACACACACACACACTCAGCACTCACATATCCAACCATATAAAAGTTTGACTTCAGTGATGGTTAAACGCGTGTGATGCATATCTGATTATTTCATTCTGACACATTTCAACCCTTCTATGTTTTTTGTGTTCCCTGAAAAACTAAAAATATCCAAAATACATATCTGAAAGGACAGTGTTTTAAAATAATTAGACTTGCATTTAGATGTACTGTATTGCTTTTGTTGGTACAGTACTACATTTTTAACAGAAGTAGTATTTTAATTCAGAAAAATATGATTCTGAAAATATCTCTTGCCAAAACAAAAGAGACGACACGTTAACTGTAATACAGTTTTCAATCCAGTATGTATTGTAGCGGTATGTAAAATGTCCCATTAACAACCCAACAGCAAAATTAAATATAAATGTCATCCATGCACAGAATTACACAAAACGTAAAAGGCAGTGCAATTTACCAAAACCAAAAGATAATAAAAAAAAAACAACAGTTTCCAGAATTGAAACCGTATACAAAGTCAGTATTCAAAATTGTAGAATATAGTGCTCGATAAGGTCCTAATGTCGCAGTTCACTTGCAAATGAAAATGCACAAATATATATTACACATGGTACATTGAAATTTCGTTCTGTTTGATATTTTATTTTAAAAAACTGAAAATCTGAATCAATTATTGTAAGGTGACATGGTTTTATGTTGGGAAATGTTTTTAAGAAAAATAAAAAACTGTTTGCACCGATGAAAGAAATTGCCCTAACGAGGACACAATTACCTTACCATTGGCCTCCACCTGTGAACCGTTAAAGTTCCTGTCACATTTTCTGGATAAAAACCCCACTGTTGAAGGAAAATTGTTAAGGCTGTGAATCTGAAGATAAATGAAGACCAAGAGCATTCTACAGTTAGAGATAAAGTAATACAAATGCATAGATTAGGGAAAGGGTACAAAATAATATCCAAGTGTTTGGATATCCCAGTGAGCACAGTTGGATCAGTAATCAGGAAGTGGAAGCTACATCACACCACCCAGGGACTGCCAAGAAAAGGCCGTCCCTCAGCCTTGTGAGAGAAGCCACAGGCCAACAATCACTTTGAAGGAGCTACAGAGTTCAATGGCTGGGAGTGGAGTAATGGTGCACCAGTCAACCATATCAAGAGCTCTGCATAACACTGGCCTGTATGGGAAGGTGGCAAGAAAGAAGCTGTTACTCAAAAAGTACCATCTGAAAGCACGTCTGGAGTTTGCCAGAAACCATGAGAATGACCCAGCTGCGATGTGGGAAAAGGTTTTGTGGTTAGATGAGACCAAGATAGAGCTTTTTGGCCAAAACTCAAAGCGCTATGTGTGGCTCATACCTAACACTGCCCATGCCTCAAGACACATCATCCCTACAGTGAAGTATGGTGGTGGCAACATCATGCTGTGGGGATGCTTCTTATCAACACGGACTGGGCATCTTGTTACAATTGAAGGAAGAATGGATGGAGCAAAATATAGGAAAATACTGCAAGAGAATCTGCTTCAGTCCGCTAAAAAACTGAAGCTTGGGAGGAAATTCACCTTTCAGCAGGACAATGATCCCAAGCACAAGGCCAAAGCAACATTGGAGTGGCTCAAGAACAAAAAGGTGAATGTCCTACAGTGGCCCAGTCAAAGTCCTGATCTCAATCCCATTGAAAATCTGTGGCACTATTTGAAAATATGTCCAACCAACCTGAACAACCTGGAGCAAATCTCCCAAGAAGAATGGGCCAAAATCACTCCGACACTGTGTTCAAAGCTGGTACTTACTTACCCCAAAAGACTTAAAGCTGTTATTGCAGCAAAAGGTGGCTCTACCAAATATTAATGTGTGGGGGTTGAATACTTATGCAAGCAAGATATTTCAGTTTTTTATTTTTCTTAAAAATATTTCCCAACATAAAACCTATGTCACCTTACAATAATTGATTATTTTTAAAATAAAATATTGAACAATAACGAAATTTCAATGTACCATTTGTAATTCAGTAATATGAGAGAATTGGTCAGGGGTCTGAATACTTTTGCAAGGCACTGTATATATATATATATATATATATATATATATATATATATATATATATATATATATATATATATATATATATATATATAATGGGGATTGATTTTATTCTTAATTATTCTTAATACAAGGGCAGTAAAACGCAACTGACATGTATCTGCGTAACGGATATTCGAGTGCTGACTGTATATAGTTGTAGTAAATAAATTACATATCCCAATGGAAATTTATAATTTCTAGAAATTTTCTTGAAAACAAATAATTATAGGGAAAAATGTTTTGTAGCAAAAATTTTGATTTTTTTTGGATGAAAAACCGTACATTTAAATCCTGGGTAATTAATTATTCAACTGCTGTTAAGCTTTCTATGTCTTGATCTCATTACTATGGTCAAATATAGGAAGGCTCTGGCATTGGCTAGATCATCATATTCTTGTAATTTAATTGAAACAAATAAAAATAATCCTAGATTTATTTTTGCTACCCTAGATACATTAATTAATCCTTCCCCTAATAGTCCTACCCTTGGCATTGGCTCCTCTCACAGCTGCAATGACTAATTACATTTCTTAAAATACTAGACATCAGAAATGAGAAAATAATCTTCCACTCTGGGTTCCAACAGTCATTGTAAACATAACATGTGGCAATGGAATGCTTTTGTACAAAATGTACATCAAAATGTACCCCACCGGTTTAATATTGTTTAATATTATCCCAAATCTTGACATATAAAACTTTTATTCAATAGACATGTATGTATTTATATTTTTAGATTAAAAATTGAGAGGAAACTAGTTTTGAAAGAGGTAATAAAAAAGGTTCAGAAAGAAATCATTACAGTAAAGTCACTATAGATGGGGGCATTGCCCACGAGTGTACATGGCAAATATGAGCTGTCTCAGGGACTGCTGTGTACACAGTTGAGCATAAAAAGACCAAAGTAGTCACAGAGGCCCTCTCTGGAGCAGGTCACTTTTAGGACGGCTGGACCTGGGACGTCTGCATGTTTGGCAGATCACCTGACCTTTTAAGAAGGGAACTGCACTACACACCCTGGTTCTTTGTCCACCCAGAGGCAAACCAGAGAGTGAGTGAGAGAAAGAATCAACTCTGATCGGATACTAAACAAAATCGCTAGCAGAGCATGAGGAGATTGAATTAGTCAAACAATAAGAATTCTGCCTTATACATCTGTATTAAATGTCACTGCATCTTAAATTGGACATGAAATCACATAAGATTAGAGCTATTTTAGGGGATTATAGAATCCCACTGCAGTACAAACTGGGGTGTGTAGTGCAGCAGGAAGTAGTGCTCAGCTGCCTGTAGGCCCACCTTATTTTACTAGCTGTTTTTTTTGCTGTGTTTTATTTTGCATGTTCTTGTCCTTTTTCTTTTCCTTTGTGTACACCCCAGTTTGTGTACATTCACCCATGTCTACACCGTTACTGGTACAGTCACATGGTTTCCTGCTTGTCCCACCCCGCTCTAGGTGCTACCTTTGTTGGCACCTTGTATTGCATTAAAAGAACTGTGCAACATATAAATAAATCTGTGGCATGATCAAGCACAACAATTGTGTGTCTCTGGTCTCGCACCCCTTCGAAAAACTTTAATGGTAGGATGAATCACTTGCCAAGTTAATGAGCTTTATCACCATTTTAATAAACATCTTTACTTACTGTATTAATACTGCCCAATATGAAAAACATAATACTTCCAATGGAATTTAATATTCTGGTCACATACACATACTTTCAGGACTGCATGCAACTTTCATAAATTATATAACAGTGTAATGTGAAGAATTCCAATGTCATTTAGTCCCCTCCAGCCTCTACCCCTATTGTACACTCTCAATGCTGAAGACTGTCTGGCTGGCTAGTTTGAGTGTTTTTGTTATGGAACATAGTAGCTATTACATCAAGAACACAGTAATTGGAATGTGTTAAGAAATAAACAATCCAGTGAAATTACCATTTAGAGGGTGTGGGATTTAAAGTGTAAATAGAAACAACATGAACCACACAAATACGTTAGCTATGCCTATGAATTTGCTAGCAGATCACCAGGACTGAAATTGAGACTGGTTTAAGCAAGCAGTTCAATGCATTAGCTTGAGAAATTGTTTTTTGTCTGGAGCACTGATGTCCAGGGGCACTTCAGTTTAAATCAGTGCTGGGTCATCATCACTAATGTGTATAGGAGCATATCCAATTCATAAGCCACACTTTGAGTTCTTACCTTGAACTAATACTCAAAGGGGCATTGTGCCTCTAGGTATTTCAAGGTAGTTGAAAACCCACTGCAATTTTGCTTTTAAACCCACTGCAGTTTTGGTTTTAAACCCACTGCAGTTTTAAACCACAACGGGCCGTGTGGTTCCCCTGATATAACCACGCCAGAAGTGGTTTATACCACTTATAACACAGTTAACTATCATTTAGGAGATGAAAAGTAATTAAAATAATTAAAACACATTTTAAATTAAGATAGAACAAGAAACTTTTCTTGTGTATACATCCCCAGTGTAATTTAGTCCCAAATTTTATTTAATTACATTTATTGATCTCTTATTAAAAATAAATTGCATTTATTGTGAATTTCTGCATCGAATGTGGCATCTCACTAGAAACTAGAGGACTGAACACACGCTGATGATGGGAGGAGCTTCAAATGACACAGAGGAAGTAAGGGGAAAAGCAGCCATGGATGCAGAAGCTGTATCTGTATCAGGTGAGTTTGTGTACTCGTAATATGTCACACATATTCAAGCCTGTTTTCCTTTGTGAAGCTGAGTTGTAAAAATTCCTCTTCAGATCGGCTCTTGATAAGCCAACCAAATGGCCTTGATGAGCTCATGACCCCTTCTGGACTGACAAAAACAAGTCTTGAGCTAGGAGGACTGACAAGACAAACGAAATTTGAGTGAACTGTCATTCACGGGCCATTGGCAAGGCAAAGGAGTGGCACAAAGACGAAGACACGTGGCGTGAGTTAATCACTGCCCCAAATATTCCAACTGACCAATCACAGAAGTGGGCGGGCTGGTGGTGGTCACAAGCCATCAAACAAAGCCGAGCTGCTTGAATGTTTGCGCCAGGAGTGGCATAAAGTCACCCAACATCAATGTGAAAGACTGGTGGAGAGCATGCCAAGACGCATGAAAGCTGTACTTGAAAATTAGGGTTATTCCACCAAATATTGATTTCTGAACTCTTCCTAAGTTAAAACATTAGTATTGTGTTGTTTAAAAATGAATCTGAACTTATTTCTGACAACACTGCCACTTTTTTGTTATTTTGACAGTTGTCATTTTCTGCAAATAAATGCTCTAAATGACAATATTTTTATTTGGAATTTGGGAGAAATGTTGTCAGTAGTTTATAGAATAAAGCACAAATGTTCATTTTACCCAAACACATACCTATAAATATTAAAACCAGAGAAACTATAAACTATATATATATATATATATATATATATATATATATATATATATATATATATATATATATATATATATATAGAAATTCTACACCCCTGTTTCAAAATTTTCACCTTTTGTTGCCTTACAGCCTGGAATTAAAATGCATTAATTTTTGTTTTCATTATCTATTTATCTACCTACCCCACAACTTCTAAGTGAAAAAAATATTCTAGAAATTTGTAGAAAATTAATTAAAAATAAAAACTTAAATAGTTTGGTTGGATAAGTGTCCACCCCCCTTGTACTAGCAATCCTAAATTAGCTCAGGTGTATTCAATCACCTTCAAAATCACACACCAAGTTAAATGGCCTCCACCTGTGTTAAATTGTAGTGATTCACATGATTCCAGGATAAATTCAGCAGTTCCTGTAGGTTCCCTCTGCTGCGTAGTGCATTTCAAAGCAAAGGCTCAACCATGAGCACCAAGGTGCTTTCAAAAGAACTCCAGGACAAAGTTGTTGAAAGTCACAGAACAGGGGATAGGTATAAAAAAATATATAAAAGGCCTTGAATGTCCCTTGGAGCACAGTCATTATTAAGAAGTGGAAGGTATATGGCACAACCAAGACCCTGCCTAGATCAGGTCGTCCCTCCAAACTGGATAACCAAGCAAGAAGGAGACTGATCAGAGAGGCTACCAAGAGGCCAATGGCAATTTTACAAGAGCTACAGGCTTTTATGGCCAAAACTTAAATCTGGCCTATATGTTAGGGTGGCAAGAAGGAAGCCATTACTCAAGAAAGCCCACCTTGAATCCCTTTTGAAGTATGTAAAAAAAAACACTCAGTAGATACTGTAGCCATGTGGCAAAAATTATTGTGGTCTGACAAAACTAAAATGGAACTTTTATGCCTAAATGCAAAGCGTTATGTTTGGTGCAAACCCATCACATCACCCAAAGAACACCATCCCTACTGTGAAGCATGGTAGTGGCAGCATCATGTTATGGGGATGTTTCTCATTGGCAGAGACTAGGGCACTTGTCAGGATAGCCAAGTACAGAGAAGTCATTGAGGAAAACCTGCTGCTCTCTGCAAGAAAGCTGAAACGGGGACGGAAGTTCACCTTTCAGCATGACAATGACCCAAAGCACACAGCCAAAGCTACATTGGAGTGGCAAAAGGAACATAAAGGTAAATGTCCTTGAGTGGACCAGTCAGAGCCCTGACCTAAATCCAATCGAAAATTTGTGGCATGACTTGAAGATTGCTGTCCATCAGTGCTCCCCAAGGAACTTCACAGAGCTTGAACATTTTTGTAAAGAAGAATGGTCAAATATTGCCAAATCTAGGTGTGCAAAGTTGGTAGAGACCTATCCCAACACCTCTCAGCTGTAATTGCTGCCAAAGGTGCTTCCACCAAGTATTAACTCAGGGGAGTGAAGACTTATCCAATTATGATCTTTCAGTTTTGCATTTTTAATATATAATTTTTTTCTCAATAAAACCTTTTTTTTTCTCCCTAACTGTGTGGAGTATGATGTGTACATAAGTGGAAAAAAATCCTCATTTAAATGCATGAAACTCTGAGGCACTGACACAACAAAATGTGAAAAGCTCAAGGGGGTGTAGACTTTCTATAGGCACTGTACATACAGTCATTTCTCATTAAAACAGACTTAAGAACATAAGAACATAGGAAAGTTTACAAACGAGAGGAGGCCATTCGGCCCATCTTGCTCATTTGGTTGTTATAAGCTTATTGATCCCAAAATCTCATCAAGTAGCTTCTTGAAGGATCCCAGGGTGTCAGCTTCAACAACATTACTGGGGAGTTGATTCCAGACCCTCACAATTCTCTATGTAAAAAAGTGCCTCCTATTTTCTGTTCTGAATGCCCCTTTGTCTAATCTCCATTTGTGACCCCTGGTCCTTGTTTCTTTTTTCAGTCTGAAAAAGTCCCTTGGGTCGACACTGTCAATACCTTTAAGAATTTTGAATGCTTGAATTAGGTCGCCACGTAGTCTTCTTTGTTCAAGACTGAACAGATTCAATTCTTTTAGCCTGTCTGCATATGACATGCCTTTTAAGCCCGGAATAATTCTGGTCGCTCTTCTTTGCACTCTTTCTAGAGCAGCAATATCTTTTTTATAGCGAGGTGACCAGAACTGCACACAATATTCAAGATGAGGTCTTACTAGTGCATTGTACAGTTTTAACATTACTTCCCTTGATTTAAATTCAACACTTTTCACAATGTATCCGAGCATCTTGTTAGCCTTTTTTATAGCTTCCCCACATTGTCTAGATGAAGACATTTCTGAGTCAACAAAAACTCCTAGGTCTTTTTCATAGATTCCTTCTCCAATTTCAGTATCTCCCATATGAGATTTATAATGTACATTTTTATTTCCTGCATGCAGTACCTTACACTTTTCTCTATTAAATGTCATTTGCCATGTGTCTGCCCAGTTCTGAATCTTGTCTAGATCATTTTGAATGACCTTTGCTGCTGCAGCAGTGTTTGCCACTCCTCCTACTTTTGTGTCGTCTGCAAATTTAACAAGTTTGCTTACTATACCAGAATCTAAATCATTAATGTAGATTAGGAATAGCAGAGGACCTAATACTGATCCCTGTGGTACACCACTGGTTACCACACTCCATTCTGAGGTTTTTCCTCTAATAAGTACTTTCTGTTTTCTACATGTTAACCACTCCCTAATCCATGTACATGTGTTTCCTTGAATTCCAACTGCGTTCAGTTTGAGAATTAATCTTTTGTGCAGGACTTTGTCAAAAGCTTTCTGGAAATCTAAATAAACCATGTCATATGCTTTGCAATTATCCATTATCGATGTTGCATCCTCAAAAAAATCAAGCAAGTTAGTTAGACACGATCTCCCTTTCCTAAAACCATGTTGACTGTCTCCCAGGACCCTGTTACCATATAGGTAATTTTCCATTTTGGATCTTATTATAGTTTCCATAAGTTTGCATATAATAGAAGTCAGGCTTACTGGTCTGTAGTTACCTGGTTCAGTTTTGTTTCCCTTTTTGTGGATCGGTATTACGTTTGCAATTTTCCAGTCTGTCGGTACCACCCCTGTGTCAAGAGACTGCTGCATGATCTTGGTTAGCGGTTTGTAAATTACTTCTTTCATTTCTTTGAGTACTACTGGGAGGATCTCATCCGGCCCAGGGGATTTGTTTATTTTAAGAGCTCCTAGTCCCTTTAACACTTCTGCCTCAGTTATGCTAAAGTTATTTAAAACTGGATAGGAACTGGATGACATGTGGGGCATGTTGTCAGTATCTTCCTTTGTAAAAACTTGTGAAAAGTAATCATTTAATATATTTGCTATTTTTTTATCTTCATCTACAATTTTGCCATTTGTAGCTCTTAAACATTTAATGTCCTCTTTGAATGTTCGCTTGCTGTTGTAATATTGGAAAAACATTTTGGAATTGGTTTTAGCTCCCTTAGCAATGTTCATTTCTATTTCTCTCTTGGCCTTTCTAACTTCCTTTTTGACTTGCGTTTGCAGTTCTGTGTACTCTTTCTGCGTACTTTCTTTTTGGTCCTTTTTTAATGCTCTGTAAAGTGCCGTTTTTCGCTGAATATTTTTTTTAATTGATCTATTAAACCATTTTGGCAATTTAGATTTGTCTACTTTAGGGATGTAATTGTTTTGCGCCTCTAGTACTACATTTCTGAAGAACAACCATCCTTCTTCTGTGGGTGTTTTCTCTATTTTACTCCAGTCTACTTCTGTTAGTCTCTGTTTCATACCTTCATAGTTTGTTTTTCTAAAATTGTAAACCTTAGCTTTAGTCTTTACTTTTGGGGTTTTAAAAAACACTTCAAATGAGACCATGTTGTAGTCTGAGTTTGCCAGTGGTTCTCTGACCTCTGTTTTAGTTATTCTATCTTTGTTATTTGAAAAGACTAAATCAAGGCATGCCTCCCCTCTAGTCGTTGCCTTGACAAATTGTGTTAGGAAGCAGTCATTTGTCATTTCCACCATTTTAATTTCATCCTTCGTGCTACCCATCGGGTTTTCCCATTTTATTTGGGGGAAGTTGAAATCCCCCATTAGTATGGCTTCTCCTTTGCTACACTCATTTCTAATTGCATTGTATAACAGATTATTTTGCTCACCGTCTGAATCTGGCGGTCTATAGCATGCTCCTATTTTTATGCCCTTTGAAGTTTTGTCCGTTATTCTGACCCATATTGATTCGGTTTTATTTTCTTTGTACAGGTTTAACACCTGGGCTTCAAGACTGTTTCTTATGTATAGCGCTACCCCTCCTCCTCTTCTGTCCTGCCTGTCTTTCCTATATAGTGTATACCCACAAATATTATATTCGTCCCCATCACTCTCAGACAACCACGTTTCTGTAACACCTATCACATCATAGTTACCTGTTAGTGCAGTAGCTTCAAGTTCTAGAATTTTCTAGCATTCTAGCATTTAGATAAATACATTTGACGGTTGTCTTACCTGAGTTGTTGTTCTTGTTTTGATGCGGTCTCCCTTCTGTTTTTTTGTTGATTGGATAAGACAGTTCCGGATACTACGAATGTTCTACTTGGTACCAACCAAATTTAGAAGGTGTTTATTGAAAATTACTTAGAATACTAATTCACTTAAAAAGAATTTCCTGTTAGTGCACATTATTTTGGACCCCCACCCCCCAGGAAAGACATTTTTTAATAAAACTACTTTCCCTCGTCTGATCAACTGAGTGCAAGTAATATTGGTAACTGTAGTCGCGCATCTAGATTAGTGATTATTGTTTATTGATTATTGATTATTGTCTAGATTATTGTTCTGTATTTTAGTGCCGTTTGAGACTACTGATCCTATGAAGCATTTCGAGTTGCCAGTGCTCACACATTAATTCTATTTACATAAAGCAGCACAAAAACATGTACTATCCTTGTAGACAAAATCATTCATCAGGAATATCATTCCTTTGTGAGTTTGTTATGTGCAGTGAATGTGTGAATATCCAAATCAACCTTACTTAAACAGGGTTAGTGCGTAATACTTATAAGATATTGTGGTAGCCTCATTTGATTTTCTCCTCTTTGTAAGTTCTCTCTGTCTTTGCAATATTATCATTTTCATAGATGAGCCATCATTTTGCAATGCAGTAGCACCCGCTTTCTGAAAACAAAAGCAGGATCTTGTTAGAACATCTAATTGTCGGTCCCAAGAATAACTGACAAATCACTGAGACATGACTCAATTTACTCCTTATCATGAAGACTTTCATGGGGTGAAATAGCTTTCTCTTGCATGTTAGTCTTCAGGAGCTATAAACTGTTGTATGATGTAGCCTATTGTACAATGTAAAGGGCATATACTGTATGTGCTTATTTTTCTTCATAATAAATCAAGATAAATAACTTGCAAATTCTGAATCATGACTCAAATTACTCCTTTCGCATTTGATTTTGTAACCGGGTGAAATGTTCTAGACAGAATACAATTGGAAGCAATAAATAATGTACTTACATTAAAATTACATGAGTCTAAAAGTACACTAGTTTTGCATAGTTGTTATTGCATGAGGAAAATGCAGTGATTGTCTCCTAACCTATCCACGAGAACACCCGGTGTCTGCTGCAGTCAGAAAGATATTAACTTGTATGGATGTGATAGTAAGTCGGGCCAAATAAATATTTATTGATTACAGGCCACCTGGCCACCGTTAAGTTCAAATCCTGTTTTGTCCAAAGCAGTTGAGTGTAACTGACTTTGTAAATCTGTGGACAGGTTCTTAATTATGCATTTGGCTGTGTCTTAACAAATACTTTTGCTTTTTCTGGACAAATTATGTTTCTTAACCCATTGAAACAAATTTTAACAAATTCTCCTGAGGCAAAATGTCTTAAATGTTTAGCTATTAACTCTGCCACGACATAACTGGCTCGTGTGGCATTATTTTGTATTTAACACCCTCTAAAAAGAAGTTTCTGCTGGTCAGCTAGCTGTGCTTTTAGTTATTTAACTTTGTCTTTTCTGCTCTGCCCACTATATTTCTTGTAGTTAGTCTCATGTTTGGTACAAATGCATTTCCAGGTTATAGTCTTTGAAAACCTCACCCATTTTCTTACAAATAAAGCACACAGCTTTACCTTCAAACTTCACAAATAACTCATTTTCAGTCCACTGCTCTTGGTACTTTCTTGCTTTACTATAAATATTTCTTTTCCAAAATTTGGAATTCTAAGTTTTTATTTGAAAAAAAAAACTGAAGCCACACGACAAAGACAAACAACTCTAGTCTGTATCAAAACACAGGCAGCACGTACAAACAAGAAGAGGTAATGTCAAACACAAGGGCAAGTAAAAAAAAAATAATTCTGATGTGTTTACTGACGATTAATAAATCACTACCCCACTTTCTTACAAAACATTCAATGCTCAAGTCTTTACTGACAGACAATAAATCACTACTTTGCACTTTTATAAAATTAAAAAAACATAGTTTTTACATATTTCTAGACTAATGGCGGACCAGTCACATTGCTGTTTGTGTACTTGCGTCTTGTTTGGCAATTTTTATACACGCATCACTATACTGGAATTGAAGACACAAGCCATTTTTGAGAAGAAAAAATGGTTTAAAAACCGTCTGCATTTGCGTTGTAAATTCGAAGGAATACGTTACAGTTATCTGTTTACATCCACTCATTTCTTGCTATTTCTAAATGTTGTATAAATATATATATATTAAGACACAAGACAAAATACATGTTATAATATAATTATCTGTCATGTACGTCAGATTTAATGTATTTTCCTGTTTCTTTCTTATCTCTAAACACGTTCCTGTGATGTTTTGTTTGTAAATTTCGAAAGGGATCTAAAGGACACAGTTTGTGTGGGAGAAGTTAGACACCAAGCAGTGGAAGGGTTGAAGAGCATAGACAGCAGCATTTTACCAGGCAAACTGAAACTCTGGTGCTTTCAGTTATGTCTACTGCCAAGACTGCTGTGGCCACTGACTGTGTACGAGGTTTCCTTGACAACAGTTGAGAAGCTGGAAGCTTTATTCAGTTCATACGTCAGGAAATGGTTGGGAGTTTCACGCTGCCTCAGCAGAGTGTTACTTTATGGTAAAGGAATACTGCAGCTACCAATCTCTTCTCTAACCAAAGAGTTTAAGTGCGCCAAAGTCCGACTGGAAATGACATTAGTAGATTCACGCGACAAATGCTTAAGGGAGGCAGTACCTGTGTTGAAAACTGGAAGAAAATGGACAGCAAAAAAACTGTGGAAGATGCTGCCCTTTGAAATGTTGACATTGTGGGGCAAGCTCAGCATAGAAAAGGAGCTTTTGGTGTCAGTTCAGCTCCTCCTACATGGCACAAGGCAACCCCGGCTCAACGGAGGAAGCTGGTAGTCAATGAGGTGCAAAAGCAGGAGGCGAGGATCAGATGTGTAAAGTCCGTTTCCCAGGCCAAGCAGGGAGAATGGATGAGATGGGAGAGTGTGGAACAACGCAAGATCAGCTGGCAAGACCTATGGACAATGGAACAGAGCAGGATCAGTTTCCTCATCAGATCAGCATATGGTGTTCTCCCATCACTACAGAACCTAAACCTCTGGGTGGGTGAGGATCCCTCAGGTCCTTTGTGTTCATTGCCTTCAACATTAAGGCATATTTTGACAGGATGTAAGGTGGGTCTTAGCCAAGGACGGTTTACTTGACGCCATGATCAGGTGCTGCGATGTTTGGCCTTAGCATTGGAAGACAAGCGTAACCTGACCAATAAGTTGCCACCAGTTTCATCGAAGCATTACACACAAAAGACAATATTCCTCCATCCAGGAGACCAATTGCTCCTGAGGAGTTAAGGCATTGATACTGCTTGTAGAGCTGCCTCTTGAGGCTGAAAGGTCAATAATTAAACGCTTTTTTTTCCGGAGATTATCCGGTGGCAATTCCAATGGGATTGATTCTAAAGGAAGGGAAGGGTGGAGCGGAGAAAAGCCGACCATGAAACCTTTGTCCACTTGACTCGGATTAAGGATGAGATGATTTGGGCTCTAGAGTAGCTGAATAGAGATTTATAGATGAATGAGAGATAAATGGGATGTTGTATAAACCTGTAGAAAATCCATACTGGAGGCCATTAATAAGGTGGCAAATTGCTTATGGGGATGATGCTGTAATGCGTTGGCAAAGGCTGGGATACAGATGGGGTTTGAAACTAACAATAGTTTTGATTGTCATTTGGGGATGACTGGACAAATGGACTTTGAATGTGCATCCCCAAGGAATCTGCATTGAGGGTGAGTACAAGAAGAAGGACTACAATTATTACAAATTTGTTTGAATCCGGAAAAATTGATTGGGTGGCCATAAACATCTTTTGAATGGGATCTGCTGATGGGGAGGAGAGAATGAATTGGGGCCACTATGCGATCAATGAATCTGGGAGGGGTAGCTGGAGATCTGCAGGATGAATAGGAACTGCTGTTTTTGGGCACAGGGCTGTTGAGTGAGAGGTAGAGGCGCAGACCCTGCATACATTGGCCCAAAGGTCACTGAAAATATGGTTAAAGAGATTGTTGTCTGGGGAAGACCAATCACTAATAATATTATCTGAAGAGAGAATTACTGCTGCCTTGGCTGAAAATGCTTTATGATATTCAAACATGATTCCCCCATATCTCACAGATAACTCTTCAATGTAATATAGGTACTGATCCAGTTAAGAAGGGTGATGGGGATAGGCATAGCAGAAGATGTCCCGGGAGATAGAGAAGACGAGAACAAACTCACCGACAGAAATGTTTTTAAAAAGGCGGGGGTCAAGGGATTTCAATTTGACTGCTAAATCTCCATAATCAAAAACTCTATGATCAATGAATTCTGATGATGCAATAAAAATGGCAATGAGATTGTCATCCTTACCTTCAATTATTTGATAGCATAATTGAGGGGAAAGAGCGGAACAAGGTTGAATTCTGGGATGTTGATAGTTGGAATTAAACTTGAAGCAGGTTGCTATGGCAGGGGGTGGAGTCTGTAATGCTTGAGGGGTGGATGCAGAAAGTACTGCAGTGGCAGCTGATATTCCTGATGAAGCAAACCTGTGCCGACCAGACGGGTGTTTATGGCTGACAAGGCACCTGCAAAATGTTGCATAAATTGTTTAAAGTCCTCAAATGTTTTTGTCTACAGTTCAGACATGGCTACTTCAGGTGCTGTCAGCCGATAATCCGACTCTGAGGCTTCAGGAGGAGCTGGAGTGATGACGTGAGCAGAGCTGGCAGCTTAAGGTGGGGCTTGTGCTGTAGAGTGAGACTGGGCAGAGTGAGGTGGAAAAACAGGCTCGCCTGAAAGAGACTCACAGAGCAAATGAAAAAGATCAATTCTACTAGAAGCAGATGGAATATGGATTCCCTTGTCGAAAAGACTTTGAACAGTTTGCATATTGGCCAGTCTTTGAAGAATAGTCGCTTAGGTTAGGGATTCTGATTGCTTTTCCTTTTTGTGCGCCATGATTAGGAAAGGTCTAGGTAATGGACTGCAACAAAAGAGCTATATGGCGTTGGAGGTATCGGAATGTTCTGTGAATCCTCGGGTTCTGAAGAAGACGAGGTTAGTAAATCCATGTTCGGTGTTGGTTCTGGTTTTGGTTCATTAATCAGATCGGGTAGTCGTGTGGGAAGTCGTACAAAAAAGGTCAAAAGCCAGATCGGGTAGTCAAAGAGGTTCAGTAGTCGAAATTGGGATCAGGTAAGTCAGACAGACAAGGTTTCATTCATGATAATTAATGTAATATTCTTTTTCTCTTTTTCTCTATACAGGCAAAAAAGCAAACTCAAGAGAAGGAATATAGATTGTGATGTGGCTTAAATAGGCAGAAAGTTTTGATAGGGAGAAGAAATATAAGAGGAGAGCAGCTCTAGCTCCTGCCCCTGAGCCTCTCTTTAAAGTTAACATTTACTACATGTTAATATTATTGTTGCTCAGTTTCCCCACAAGCATAACAATGGCAAATCTAGCTATCTGGAACAAAAAAGTCAGACACACTATTATAGTTATTATTTTTTTAAGATATTGAAAGTACAAAGTCCCATTCCTTTACTAAAGCTGTACCATGCAATTAGACATGTTCCAAAAACCATTGAAGCACACCACAATGTAACTTAAAGATCTGGAGCAACACATAGTGAAAAATAACTGAATATTTGTTTCCTTACTATCATATTCTTTAAACTGAGAACATGGGTTATTGTGATAAATGGTTGAAAGGATTGGGTGGGAATTCTGTATGTAACTGGCTAATATGCAGGCTTAGACAATAGCTGTTAGGAACACAAAGGTCTGACCATGGCAAGTCTGGCAATTCCGTTCCCACATTATATTTTTTTTTCCTGTAAAGTCCATCTGGTATATGAGGGCTCCATTATAAGGAATACTGTTGTGTCAGTGAGACATGATGGGTAAATTTGTATAGGTTGGGCTGCAAAAATGTAGGGCATGTTATTACTAATATAGGACCAAGAGTGAATAAAATGTTTCTATGTCTATAGAACACAGCAGTTAAGGCTTGGTTTTAACAAAACAAATGTTGTATTATATGCATTAAAAAGGAGGTATTTGTATAAATTTCACTCAATAGTTATTGATCTACAAGATTAATGTACAGTATGAATCTGTACAATATCTGTAAAGGGTTTGCAAGTCAGTAAAGTATATTATTATTATTATTATTATTATTATTATTATTATTATTATTATTATTATTATTATTATTATGGGATTTGTTAAGTAACTTCAAATGGTATGTAAATGTAGTTCTTATTAAAATATGTTTGTGTTGCTACGATATCAAGTAGCACAATTCTAGAACTATAAGAAAAGCAAAAATGGCATTCACATTATATTTTTATGTTTTTCTATTCTGTTCATTTTAATGACACTTCTTGTCTTCAACAACTTTGCTGGCACCATCAGCATTTTTTTCCCTGTGATTATATTTGGAGTGTAAAGGTTAACTTTCCTATAACATTGCATGTTAATAAATAAACCCTTGAGTAAAGTCTTCTCCTTGCTAAATGTATGAATGTGCCATTTGCTGTACATGATAAATATTTTAATTTATGTGAGCTTCAGGCTATGCAAAACACAAATCTTTCCAATTGCTGTCTTGAGTTGACTTCAGAGCAAAATTAAAGACTTAAGAAATGAAACTTGTCATTGTACAAAGCAACTGGTTTATTATTATAACTGTTTGGAATCATATTTACAAAAGATGAGGTAAGTTGACTTAAGTGCAACATAAAGACTTCTTAAATAAATAGTTTCAATGTACAAAGTGACATGCTTATTATTTTAACTGTTTGCAATCAAAGCTTAGCTTTAGTCCAGCCATTGTCTACATTTTTATCCCCAAACTAGTGTCCAGTTTGAATGACTTAAATAACTGAGCTCCATAAATATACCTCAACCTCATCATATGACCTTATCTAATCGAATTGTAGCAGTAAGACTAATTTGTGCAGATATACGTCATAAGAATTCTGTGAATTCTTAATTGGACATATGAGAACATATAAAACAAAACCTGATCTTATTTTGAGTTCCACAAAAGTACTTAGACACAAATAATTGACTTTAATTAATAAAACATTAATTACTAAGTTTCAGTAAGTATACAGTTAGTTAATATTGAGAAAACCAACAATTGCAGCTTGTAAATAATGCACAACTAAACAGACTCAAATGGGACTGGAAGTTGGTTTAGTCAGATGAATGTATTTAATACAAATTGCAGCATTGCAGACAATATGCTAGAAGATAACAATAGTAATTTAACACTTTGCTAAGTTTTATATAAAATATTGAATTACAGCTGTTTCTCAATTGCTAAAGCATAATTGCTGAAACTATTACCACAGTCACCAAAACTTAATGTAAAAACCAAAACCGTCCTCTCATTTAAAAATACTGTTCATGCATTTGCAAAATTAAGTACCCATTTAGAATTTTATTTTATCTTGCAAAACCAAATACTTGCACCAAATCATGAAATATACACAAAGATGTTGTATTTATGTTTTCAACTAAAATGAAATACACCTCTCTTTTTCAAATACTTCATGCAATTCATAGTTTTTCTCAATCATCACTTGAATTTCAAGGTGTGGTATCTGAAGCATAATCAACAAGTACAGAGAAACATCATCTTTAATTGACAAACCCAGGACTGGAAGACCCAAAAAGCTGTCTAACAAGGATGAGCAATATTTGAAAATAATATCCTTAAGGAATAGAAAGAAGACAAGCCAACAATTGAGAACAAAACTGGCAGAAGGCACAGGTATCCTTCTGTATGCAAGTCAATGTTGTTATAATAGTAGAAAACACTAGTGGAGGTTTTGACTAAATTGTTGATGCACATAATGCATCAGGGTAGAAAAATGCCATATGCCATAGCTCATTGGGCACTTGCGATGTCGGCACTACAGAGATGTTTCAGTCCATGTAATCAGACACGAGGTGCTTCACCCCAAGAAAAGTTAAATAGGAAACACTTCTTAGATGTGAGAAAAGACGACAACTCCCACTAAGTATAAGTCTATATCCCAAACGTGTGTCTCAATTATTCATGCTTTATTAATTAAAACAATGTAAAAACAGGTACGCTGACATGTTTTGACATGTTGTCTTCATCAGAGACTATTGCAAGCAGGATTCATTAGATCTATTACATGCACCCTATACTCACTGTCATTTAACACCGTTATCCGACTACTAGAAATAGTAATCTAGGAATAAATGCATTCAGTTTACATTCCAGATACTTAACAATCTGCCATTTTTTGTAGCAATGGCACATCAGGTATGGATGCAGTTTAAAGCAGTGAAAACTGCTATTTTTATTGAAGCTTTGGAACAGCGTTCAGTGTGAACAGTGGTCTGTGCCGACAACAGAGCAATACGCAAACAGGCGGCATGCACGCCGCATCTGGTGTGAGCAACCCTTTAGACAATAACTGGCATTCACACAATGTGTCAGAAATATAAAACAATAGTTTATTTAAGAATAAAAAGGGGTGCACAACTAATTTAATATTACAGAAAGGAAAGGCTATTGGTTAGAGATATTTGTCAATAGTGTATAGTTCATTGATTCCATAGTCAAACGATTACAACAACCACAACATAATTAGCATACATGGTTAATATACTAATATTAAATATGGCTTTGCATTAGTATTTTCAATACCGGTTTTTCATTGTAATCGATCATGTCAATATGCACAGGAATTAATTCAACTTCCCAGTCAGAACACAATCCAACTTTCCAGTACCTAATTTAGCAAATTAGTTTTATTGTGTTAATTTAGTTTAGACTTGATGTAAAACAGGAAGTTATATTCTATTCCTAGAACAGTTTATCTACTAACGTGATAGCATTTGCTTCAGTTCCTTTCTCGAGTCATAATGTATTTAATAGTAGACATGTTGAATACTTATCGATTTCCATATAAAGAAGTCCATCTGTGTCGATGAATACTGCAGCTCTCTGTCTCGAAACCAATGAAGAAGGTACTTTGCTGAAAGCATTGTATTGCGTAGGCTCTCAATAAACAAATAGAAATTTTCAAATGGAGATCAGCATGTTGATCTCCAAGTCTTGCAGGATTATAGTTGTTGTTGGCAGTTTTCCAATTGGAAGTAATTCAGTTGATTAGACGTAACTCAGTTCAGATAAGGAGTGTTCTTGTGGCAATTATTCTGTAAGGGTATGTAACAAAGTGCCCGCCCCTGTGTATATTATCTGTTATGTGTTGCGTGTGGTGTGTTTAAATGTTGGTGTATAGACATTGGTACCCGGGATATAAACGGGTCTGTGTAACACGAGTGTTTAAAAATGTATATGTGTATTTAGGCACGAGGATTGCACAGCACTTCACGTGCAAGTAAAATGTAGTAATATGTGAGCACGGGGAATTGCACTTTATTAATTCACGTGCTGGGATTCAAGTGAATAATTAATTGGTAATTGAATCCCAGCACAATAGTATATATAGATGCACGTTGTCACATACTGGGGTTGGGTGTTCGGTGAGAGGAGAACGGGATTGGAGACGGAGGAAATAAGCAGTAGTAGTAGTAGTAGTAGTAGTAATAATAAGAGGAGAAAGTATCCGCTCACCGTGTTTGTCAGTGTCTGTCCGTGCACCGTTTTGTTAAGTTTAGTCTGTTTTTGTTTGTCTATTTATTTTGGCGTAGAGTGCCGTGTCCTGTGTTTTTCGTGTTTGTTAAACCTTTTATTTTGTATTAAACCGGCGCCAACAGACGTCTTCATCATTTCATTTCATCCGTCCTGTGTTTTGTGTATTTCATTACTTTTCCTGGCTCTGACGCCGCCCACTTCGGCCGTCTCTGTGACAGGGTAGTACATGACTTTAGGTCCAGCTTCTGGCTATGCTTCCGTTTACTGTTTCAGTCTCTCATAGGGCAAAGAGCTACGGCTCTCTTCAAAGCTGATTTTATCTTCAGAACATTGGTTCTTCCTTGTCTTCTGTGAATTCGAGCACTTATGCTGCCATGATTCAGAAACTTTCTTTATAACAGTTTAGCTTCCATTTCGTTCCTCTGAACTCCAAGCCACTTCTCATGGGAAGCTCATATGGGAAGCTCTCTCAGGGGGCAAACTTCAGCTCTCGCATGGCAAACTCCAACATGGACAAACTCCCACATGGGCAAACTCCAGCATTTCTGAAAGTCGCATGGTTGGTTTTGTTGTCCTGACTTCCACCCTGTAATTGGTTATTAAGTCTACGTGGGGTGTTTCTCTAGTTGTTCTTGTTCAGTAAGCCCATTGTTCTCAATTTGTAATTGGCTTTGCCCCGTCAGCTGTATTTACAAGGGGTACTGTTCTTTGTCTAAGGTGTCAAAGCATACTCAAAACTGTCTGGCGTGCCTTCTGCATGGCACTGCTGGTGCCTAAATGATTCATTTAATGATAGGACAAGATAACACTTGTCCAGCAGTTAGTTCACAACTCTCTCTAAAAGCATTCTTTGTCAGTGGGGGAGTTTGTGAGGAGAAACCAAGTAGACCCAGAGAATAGCCTAAGATCCCCCTCTGAATATTTCAATTCTGTTACTTTCATAGATAGAATGATATTATGATCCACTCTGACGCTACACACATAAAGTAGCAACTTCCTTTGCCCAAGTAGGCTGTGACGTAGCTAGTAACTTGCTCTCACACATACACACCCAGATGCAGACAATCTTAGAATATATCACATTAAGCTTATTAATGGTATACAGATTGAAGATATGGCAAGTTTACTTTTAAAGAGATTTTTCATACAACAGTATGAGGTAGATTACTTATAGTTATTTCGTCAAGTTTCACTAAAAGTTATTTCACACGCAAAAGTGTGAAAACTAAATAATTAACAGTTTAACCCTTTGCGGTCCATTTATTCAGCCCTTGTCAGGCACGTCAGGTCCAATTTATTTTCACACGCTCTGTTTATTTTATATACGCTGTTTAAAATATTTTTTTCATAGTAAAACAGGTTTAAAAGGCATTGAGTCACAAAAGGACACTCAGTACTGTATCTCCAGCCAAGCCCCACCCCTTGTTCGCTGTATTTTTCACATACTTCTTTATGGACATGCATACTGATAAATCCTACCCTGATCACTTGTTTTATCACCAAACTCCTCAATTGAAAACTGAAGGTTACAGGTTCAAATCCCACATATACCTTTTTTTTATATATTTATATAAAGAAAGTTTTTTTTGCATGCAAATGTTCCATTTTAAAATATCAATAAATAGATTAATATAAATGATATAGAGATCACAATAAATGTGTTCCCTAGTATATTTCCATGTTGACAAAACAAGTTAATTGTCATTAAACTCGGATGCCCTTAAATATACATATGTGTGTAGATAAAAGTGCCTGAGGTCTGCAATAAAATGCATTGAGAGAAAAAGGAGAAGGCCATTTTTACCTTACTTTGGCAACTTATTTCTCTTACTCTATGACAGGTATTGGCTTTTTTTGTACATTTCACCTAAAAGTATTGGGAACTACAAATTAAAAGCGAAATAGCCCTTTGGCTGATTTACTTTTGCTGCACCAATACCCTGAAAACACATAAACTATACTTGCTATATAGACAGTCTGGCAGTTCTTGAGCTTCGCTGATAACTTGGCGCGAAGAACTACTGTTCCTCTCAATTCATATATCTTGCAAAACCTAATACTTACTGTAACAGGGAGAGATCTGTGCTGACTCTGCTGGCGTGTTCATGGGCTGCAGGAAGAGGGCGGCAGTCGTCCAACAACCGCCTGTGAGTCATGGCAGTGACACGGGGAGGTGGGAAAGTGGCTGAGAGGCGCGTCTTGGGAGATTGTTAGCCCTATAAATTAACGCTTCGTTGTTTCCTCAGGTCTGCCCACTTAGACGCACCGAGAGTGTGGAAGCTCTGATCCAGGACCGGGAATCAGGCGAAACAAAGAGAGTTTCATAGCGAGACAGAGAGAGCGGGGAACCCTTAGGCAGACCCTGGCGTATTGTGACAGAACAGGCTAGTTAGCCTACAGAGTAGGACGGTGATCCGGGTCGTGCAGGTAGCGACGACCGGGATAACGCTGCCGAGTGCAGCACCTTTTATTTGTAGTTTTATTACTGTTTTATTTTCCATTGTTCTTTTCGCCTTCTGTTTTCATTATTAGTTCTTTGAGCACCTGCGAGTGCACTTGCTGTTCACGTACCAGCTGTGGTATTTCCATGGTGCTGTCTATCATCGTTGATAGGCAGCCCACGGTCAACAGTGCCCTCTTCCGGAAAAAGCAAGAACTGTTTGAAAATAAAACTGGGCACCTGTGTGGTGTTTTCAAGTACACCTGTCTGTCTCCTAGTCAGTGAATTACCCACACCCCTTCCACGCTTACATAAATTTGTATATCGTTTAACTTGTCAACCAAAATAAAATACAACTTTCAATTGTAAATAGATCATGCAATTCAAAGGCTTACATTATCAATCAGAAATCCAGTATACACAAAACGTTTAATGTTTTTGTCATTTCATAGACACTATATTTAGTCATTAATTTATAATTAGAAAAATTATAAACTTGCATGATCAATGTCTGGTATTACAATTATATTTTCATTTCTGCATCATTACGCTGCCCGGCTGTGTCTAGCCACATCATTTCATCTATGTCATAATGGATGTTCTGCCTTCAACCTTTCACTATTCCTTAGATTGCTTCCATTTTGACATTGTGCCTCTTGAGAACGCGGTCAATGGTTCACACACTTACGCTGTTCACACCATGAAAAACATCCTCATGTGCAACTATGTAGCTTTGTATCTCACAAAGGCGGATGTCATTGTTGGCACAGACCAGATCTACAATGGCCAGTTCTTGTTCTGGTGTCAGGAGACGACTATGTCTGCCATGGGCAGCTTGTTTAATCCTAAAAAATAAAAATACATCTGAATATTGATATGCTAATGTACAACACATATGCATATGTACTGTATAAAACAAAGTAGGGAGCTGCATCAGCATGCAAGCTGCAAACTCTATAAATACAGTAGGTTACATAAAGTACTGCTATTCACACATATTTATTGTCAGTTTAAAATGTACAAATTATAGATGCAATTGTTGGTCGCCACAAATGTTATTACACTGTCAGTCCTGTTTCCTGATTGTCCTACTGCAGTTGATGACATGGTTAATTTGTTACAGCAATACACTGTGGTTTCACCCGGGCTGGCTGTCTCCTGTGTCGAATACCACAATCATGACCATGATCACCCCTCTGTTCACGTCCACGTCCACCAACTTTCCACCTTTTCCTGCCTGCTCCATGTTTCACCACAATTTGTGATTTATTTTGGGGTTAACATCAACCTTTTATGCTTGAGTGACATTTGTTTATAGATTGATACATTGTGAAATGGGCATTTCCATGTGTGGAATGTTTATTTAAAGTAATGAGCATTAACTGTGAACAATCGCGTACAGATATATGTGTTTTGAAACAAGACACTCACTTATGAAACTAGTATTACATTTTTTCTCAATTGCTAAAACACAATTTATGAAATTATTAGCACATTTCTCAAAACAGTTAATGCAAAAACCAAAACCATCCAATTAGAAAAAAGCTTCATACATTTGCAGCTATGTTTCCATGTCAAATTTTATTATACATTACATAACCAAATGCTTGCACCAAATCATGAAATAATTAGAGCTTTTATGTTTAGTATTCAAGCAAAAGAAAAGACCTCTATTTTTTCAAATATTTCACCCAATTACAAAACTCACAAATTTGAACATTAAAGAAATGTATACTAAACTTAGGATGCATTGGTCATATTTGATTGGCACACATTAATATATTATTAATTATACAATTAAACTTACAGTATATACAGTACTGTGCAAAAGTTTTAGGCAGGTGTGAAAAAATGCTGTAAAGTAAGAATGCTTTCAAAATAGACATGTTAATAGATTATATTTATCAAATAACTAAATGCAAAGTGAGTGAACACAAGAAAAATCAAAATCAAATCCATATTTGGTGTGACCACCCTTTGCCTTCAAAACAGCATCAATTCTTCTAGGTACACTTGCACAAAGTCAGAGATTTTGTAGGCATATAGTCAGGTGTATGATTAAACAATTATACCAAACAGGTGCTAATGATCATTAATTCAATATGTAGGTTGAAACACTATCATTAACAGAAACAGAAACAGCTGTGTAGGAGGAATAAAACTGGGTGAGGAACAGCCAAACTCAGCTAACAAGGTGAGGTTGCTGAAGACAGTTTACTGTCAAAAGTCATACACCATGGCCAGACTAAGCACAGCAGCAAGACACAAGGTAGTTATACTGCATCAGCAAGGTCTCTCCCAGGCAGAAATTTCAAAGCAGACAGGGGTTTCCAGATGTGCTGTCCAAGCTCTTTTGAAGAAGCACAAAGAAACTGGCTGGAGAGCGGTACACGAATGAATGTCTGCAGGCAACAGTGAAGCATGGTGGAGGTTCCTTGCAAGTTTGGGGCTGCATTTCTGCAAATGGAGTTGGGGATTTGGTCAGAATTAATGGTCTCCTCAATGCTGAGAAGTACAGGCAGATACTTATCCATCATGCAATGCCATCAGGGAGGCATCTGATTGGCCCCAAATTTATTCTGCAGCATGACAACGACCCCAAACATACAGCGAAAGTCATTAAGAACTATCTTCAGCGTAAAGAAGAACACAGAGTCCTGGAAGTGATGGTATGGCCCCCACAGAGCCCTGACCTCAACATCATCGAGTCTATCTGGGATTACATGAAGAGAGAGAAGCAACTGAGGCTGCCTTAATCCATAGAAGAACTGTGGTTAGTTCTCCAAGATGTTTGGGCCAACCTACCTGCCGAGTTCCTTCAAAAACTGTGTGCAAGTGTACCTAGAAGAATTGATGCTGTTTTGAAGGCAAAGAGTGGTCAAGCCAAATATGGATTTGATGTAGATTTTTCTTCTGTTCACTAACTTTGCATTTAGTTAATTGATAAATATAATCTATTAACATGTCTATTTTTAAAAGCACTCTTACTTTACAGCATTTTTTCACACCTGCCTAAAACTTTTGCACAGTACTGTATATATATATATATATATATATATATATATATATATATATATATATATATACATACACCACACACACACACACACACACTTATGTTTATTCAACATCATCGAGTCTCTCATTTCTTTCTGGCCACATGTTTTCAGTAACATCACAGCGAATATTCTCTCTGGCTATGCACTGCAGAAAGAACTGTCTGGCGTGATGGATCCAGGCTTGGCAGTCTTCTGGCCTAATTACAAGCCTCATCCATGGACTGGAGAAGTGTAGCTTGTTCATGGGGATTGTGATCATACAACTTCCACCTCCAAGAGGAGAAAAACTAGATAGGTTTCAGGAAAGGGGAATACGGTGGAAGGTACATTACCGAGAAGTGGGGATGTGCAGCAAACCACTCACATACCAGCACAGTATGATGGAAACTCATATTGTCCCAAACAATGGCAAAAGTCGCTGCATTCCAGGGTTATGTTTCTCTTATATTTATGCATTGGTTTATTATTGAACTGAGAATACATATATACACACAAAATAAGCTAATGAAAGATGTGTGATGAAAATCAAAAGTACAGTCAGTTTACTAAACAAAATATTGCAGTGCATCTCTGATAGCATGACCGTCTTGAAAATGCTGCGGTGCAGGTTGAGGTAGTTGTTGCGGCTGAGATAATTCCTCAACTCCCCTGACTGGCAGAGGTCAATCCTGCCTGTACATCTCTTGACGGTCCTGGCAGAGATTGTGCAATATACAGCAGGCAGTAATTATTTGGGGGACAAACTCATGGTCCACTTCACTTTGCTTCAGCAGTATCCACCACCTCCCTTTCAATAGCCCAAACACCTGTTCAACGACCACTCGGATTTGGCCTAGTTTATTGTTAAATGCTTCTTCAGTAGCTATGAGCTGATTTGGAGGAGTAGGGTTTCATAAGCCAGGAAAGAAGGGGGTATGCAACATCACCAATGAGATACAGGGGTACTTGATCTGATATATGCTGCAGTGCCTACAAACAGTAAATAAAATGATTACATTTAGATATATAATAGTGTTTAATTCAGCAGACATATTTAGAAACTGTACAGAAAATATGCATTCAAGTGACAGTAAGGTTAATCAGGAAGTTTGTTGTAATACTGCAATGTTGCCTTTACATTGTAAAATACTGAAGTTTTTCTTGATGCACATACAATCCTGATAAACGCAACACTGCAGCATCATGTGCAGATTCTAGCATTCCACAGTAAATGTCCCTGAACCTTAATACAGTAGGTAATATTACTCAAAATGAAATAAGTATTTGGCCACACATAAATTTTACTGATTCGGGACCTACTTAATCAAATTTATTTTACATAAATAACAGTCATTTAAGTTCATTCCAGACACAATTTCGATAACTAATCAAAATAAACATTTGTAAACTCTGTTAACAAAAATTTATGTTAACAATACACACATCATAGTACTCTTTACCATAACGTGAGAAAACAATTACTTTTTTACAAAATATGGGAATATCTTACCTTCCCTTGTCATCCACCACTGCCTGCGGAATGTACAAAGCCCAGAATTTCCCATTACTTGGGGCAACGCATACTTTTCACAGACAAGTAAAGCGGAAAATTTTAGCCTCGGCTTCATCAGGCATTGGTTTATATATGTCTTGCAGTGCCTCTGCACAAGAGACTACAAACTTGTACATATATTTATGACAGTTAACCTATGCACACCAAACATATTACCAACTGTCCTGTACTCAACTGTGGAAGCCAGCCTGTACACAACTATAGCCACTGTCTTCTCAAATGGTACATACATCCAGAAATAATTTAATTCTGGCTGTAGGTCTTCTTTTATGAGTTCCACTATTTTGTGGAAGTTTCATTGTGTGACCTAAAAGGATTCCATCCACTGTTGATCCAAGAAAGAGGAATGCAGCACAACCTCTACCCACCAGCACACGAATGATGATGTGCCCAGTCTGCTCTATTGCTAGGCATAGCCAGTGGGTAAGGATCTGTGGGGAAAGGATGGTAGGGGGTTCAATCGCTGTGAACAGTGCCATGGCATCCACTGTCCCCAATCCTGGCAGCCTTGGGAGCAATCCAGGTAGGTGTCTTGCACACATTGCTAGAATTCTGCATCTCCACCAGTTATTAGCCATGTTTTTATTGAGAAAAAATGTATATATTAAAAATACAAATATTGGATAATTGGATACGTCTCCACCCCCTGAGTTAATACTTGGTGGAAGCACCTTTAGCAGCAATTACAGGCAGTCTGTTAGGATATGTCTCTACCAACTTTGCACACCTAGATTTGACAATATTTGACCATTCTTCTTTACAAAACTGTTCAAGCTCTGTCAAGTTCCTTGGGGAGCGTTGATGGACAGCAATCTTCAAGTCATGCCACAAATTTTCGATTGGATTTAGGTCAGGGCTCTGACTGGGCCACTCAAGGACATTTACCTTTTTGTTCCTTAGCCACTCCAGTGTAGCTTTGGCTGTGTGCTTTGGGTCGTTGTCATGCTGAAAGGTGAACTTCCATCCCAGTTTCAGCTTTTTTTGCAGGGGGCAGCAGGTTTTCCTCAAGGACTTCTCTCTGATCAGTGAACTTCTTGCTTGGTCATCCAGTTTGGAGGGACGGCCTGATCTAGGCAGTCTTGGTGGTGCCATACACCTTCCACTTTCTAATAATCATCTTGACTGTGCTCCAAGGGATATTCAAGGCTTTTGAAATGTATTTATACCCATCCCCTGATCTATGTCTTTCAACAACTTTGTCCCAGAGTTTTTTTGAAAGCGCCTTGGCTCGTGGTTGAGTCTTTGCTTTGAAATGCACCACCCAGCAAAGGGAACCTACAGGAACTACTGAATTTATCCTGAAATCATGTGAATCACTACAATTAAACACAGGTGGAGGCCACTTAACTTGGTGTGTGATTTTGAAAGTGATTGGTTACACCTGAGCTAATTTAGGATAGCTATTATAAGGGGGGTGGACACTTACCCAACAAAGCTATTTCAGTGTTTATATTTTTAATTAATTTTCTACAAATTTCTAGAATATTTTTTTCACTTGAAAGTTGTGGGGTAGGATGTGTAGATAAATGAAAATATATATATATATATATATATATATATATATATATATATATATATATATATATATATATATATATATACAGTTTAATGTATTTTAATTCCAGGCTATAAGGCAACAAAAGGTGAACATTTTGAAAGGGAGTGTAAACTTTCTATAGGCACTGTAGGTGTTTTGACATTCCCATGTGAAACTTGTATTAAAGTGATTTAACTGCATTAAGGGAACCGTATACATGGTTTGGACTTGTGCATTTTATATGTAAACTCATGATATGTGTGAATAGTTTTGCCAATGAGGTTCGGTGTTTGTGTGAAGTGTTTTGAGAATTATGTTATTAAGTTTCAGGAATTTTGTTTTAGCAATTGAGAAAAACTGTAAAATAATGGAATTGCATTAAGTAAACATACAGATGTTTAGAATTTTGCTTTTTGTGTGTTAACCAGATAAATGTGTTAGTTGTTTTGCAAATGAGGAGTCAGTTTAGTTCTTTGTGTTAAATAATTTCAGGATTTATTTATTTATTTATTTATTTTTTTAAGCAATTGAGAAAAAACTGTAAAGGTTTATGTTTATGTGGAGGCAGTGTGGTCCTGTGGTTAAAGTCCAGGGCTTGTCACCAGATGGTCACCGTTTCAAATCCCACCTCTACCACTAACTGACTCACTGTGTGACCCTCAGCAAGTCATTTAACCTCCTTGTGCTCCATCTTGCGCATGAGATGTTAAATCAATATCCTATTGTAAGTGACTCTGCATATAATGCACAGTTTGCAGCCTACGTTTTTGTTTGAAAATGTGTTTTGTTTGCTGTTATAGATGTTAATAAACGTGCACAATAGCGCTTAAAACCTCCAGCTTCTCATGTCTGAGTCTCACAGGTGTGCCAGTGACGCTACCCTGTCACAGAGGTCAACAACTATCATCACATATCTGCCCCAGCCATGCCATTGTCCTAACCTCTCTATAGCAGGAGGGCATCTTCAGAGTGATGTTTGTTGACCTAACCGGTCAGTCCAAAGTTAACATTCTTATTTTTGGAGATGCCACTACTGTAGGAAAGGTAATGACAAAAAAATCAGTGTTGCTTTTATAGAATTCTTTATCAGAAAATAGACTTTACAAAAGGTCATGTTCTTCAGGTTAAGAATAAAAATGGAAACATAATGTGATTTCCATATTTCCATTTTCTCAATGGGACACATGACTGTAGATGGATGTTTAATGTAATTTATAAGTAATATTTAAATGTTTTGAGTAAGTTATCTCACCAAAAGCTAAGAGACAGAATTAATTTTGGAAGGCATTGTATTTTCATGGCCTTATATTAATTTACAAATCTCACATAATATTTAATAAAATACATTTGTGCAGTACATTTAACAATTATAGATATATTTTTGTGAGGAGAAATACTGAATTAGTTTTGGCTTAACTCTGACCCTGGACTTTAAGTTAAAGCTCCCAATTGCCTAATTTCTCTCAATATTCAATATGAATATTTATGTAAAAGGACTGGGGGACCTTCATGGAGCTAGGAGCTGAAATACAGCTTACAAATTAACAGCTTGAATATCACAAAATCAATATAAACTAACTTTAAGTGCTAAATGAATCAGTATTTGTAATATATGATTATGCGTCCATCAATAGATCATTTATATAACCCTAAATAAAATTAAAATAAAGCTGGAGGTTTAGGTACATGTGCCCTTAATCAAAAAAATCCATTAAAAGTAAAACCTTCTCATTTCATATTGCATCTGTCTCTTAATGGTACCTACATTTCAGAAGTGAGCTTGTGTAGATTTTTTATTGACAATATTCTTCATGAATGAGTCCTACAATATAACTCTATTGATGTTACAGAAAAGTGTCCTTTCCTCTCCCTGCATCACATCATTCTTGTAAAGGAGTGTAAGTTCTAGAACACAGTTACATTGGCGCCAACAGCTATTCTAAAATGTATATTCCAGCCCCACACTGATGCAACTGGTCAATTTATATATCAGCTTGATCAAACACTGTAAGTGATCAATACATAACAAGCTTTTATTACCTCTGCAAAACCATTAAGTTCTTGTTACAGTATAACATACAGGTACTTACTGGTGCTCACAAGATACTAACTGGTGTGCTTTGTCCAGCAAGTTAAAAAAAAGTCCCTAATTACTGATTTCCCAAACTTTCAATGTTTAATCATAACAGTTATCATATCCAGAATAAGCTGTTTTTCTTTTTTTGGCTCATTAACTGCAATTTTCTTTCTGTGGTTTACAGCACATTTTAAAACAAATGCATGAATACTGGATAAAATAATAGTAAATCTTCTTTTGCAGTCACAAATCTTAGGGATAATACTGTGCTTTACAATCACATTTACAATGAGCAAAGGCCTTTTTTTATCTTTCACTATTTCTGTCATTATAGAAGAGATAGTACCGCATAATTTAATACCATAAAATATAGTGCAGGCAAAAAGTACACTAATAAAATACTGTTTAATTTAATTCATATTGTTAAAGTACAGTGTACTTTAGGTCCCATCTTTACTTCACTCAATTAATCTACTACCCCCACGCAATGATTTCTGTCAAAATATTGAACAGATAAACCAGTAAAAAACACAAAAGCACTGGCCGCTACCAACACCTTTTATACCCGGTCAAACTTAAGTTGTTACTGTTAAGCTGTAATTTGACAGACTTCTTGCACTTTTCTGTATAATATTAATTTTAGAAGTATTTGATTCCATGAACATGACGCATATGCCATAGATAAAATACTGCTTACACTGTCTGATGCAACACTGTCGTACCTTTAACCTTCAGGTGTGATCCATGTGGTAGTAAATACAAACACCTAGATTCCCAGTGAAAGAACCTTCCCTCAAGCACAATAGTTTTGCCTTGAAGAAATAATTCAAATGCAATGTTTCTGAGAACAGCCCTTTTCATCTATTAAATATTTGTATATGCACTCTCATACACTTGGACTTTTTTCTTTTATTGCTTTCCATTTGTATTTGCCGGATTTATTCCAGAATGTGATGAATAAGAAAAATGTACTCAACAAAAAAAAAAAAAAAAACTTTCTTCACTTCTTGTATAAGCTATAAATATTTATTATAGCATGCGTGTGTGTTTCCAGTGTTGTGGATAGAGCTTTAATAAATAAAGGTAAAATTGTTCTTACCTACAAATATGTGGTCCCGGCCGTCATTGTATAATCGAGGCTATGCTACAGTATTTTAAACTATTTAAACTATAAATATAGGATGATGTTATGTTTTTACATTACTATGGGAAAAAGTAAAGAGCTATCTGAAGAACTTAGGCAGAACACTATTTATTGTCATAAAGCTGGGGAAGATTTCCAAGACAAGAAGATTTCCAAACATTTGTGAATCCCAATTTCAAATATTGTTTCTATTAGCAAGAAGTACAAGACTCATGGTATTCTCACAATGCTCCCTTGGTCTGGAAAAAAAGAAGGTTCTTTCACCAAGAACAAGTAGAAGAATTGCGAGGAAGGTTAATAACAATCTGAGATTGACTGCCAAAGATATTCAAAGTGAATTGACTGCAAGTGGGACTGGGGTTTCCATTTTTTTCATTTTAGTATTGCATGGTGAAGGTCTCAATCATCTCAGGCCAAGGAAAAAGCCACTCTTAAGAAAACGTCACAAGCACAATTGCTTAAAGTTTGCAAAACGGCATTTGAATGATGGATACGAGTTCTGGTCAAAAGTTTTGTGGAGTGATGAAACAAAAATCAAGCTATTTGGTCACATTGATAGTCGTTACGTTTGGTGAAAGTCTGGTGAGACATACAAAGAAAAGGACACCATACCAACGGTCAAGCATGGAGGTGGTAATATCCTTCTGTGGGGCTGTTTTTCCTCTAATGGCAAAGGAAATTTAGGTCCAGTACATATTAAAATGCATTCCATAGCATACCAAAAGATACTGGCCAGTCATCGGCTATACAATCACTTGGAGGGACTTCATTTTGCAGCTAGCCCTGGAGCTACGGCAGAAGCATTTTGATAAGAGACACAAAAGCCATCTGGCTAATGCCCCTCAACTTTCAGCCAGCGCTGTGCCCACTGGCACACAGAGTAAAAGACAATGCCAGGTTGCTAAATGCAATAAAAACAGAACTTTTGATGTTTGCGCCTGTTGTGAAAAGGCAATCTGTGGCAAATGCACTGGCACAGTTGAAAAGCATGTTTTCTATGTAGATTGTATTGAGAAAGCTGTAATGTAATTCTGAACAGACAGACAGAGCCTTTTGTTTTATAGTATTTTTATAACTAGATATTTATGTTTTATAATGTTATATGTGCATACAGCTTTCTACACTTGTTCACACAGAAGTTTATTGCGTAAAATTTATTTTATTACAGTTTTTTATGTTTATGTATATGTGCTCTTTTTGAAAAAAAATTAAAAAAGAAGTTTAATTTTCAATGTAAATACAGAGTTTCTGATCTGAAAATGTTATGTATGATGTCCATAAATAAAAAAATATTAAGTTGTATCCGATTGTTTGTTTTTAATTCTCAGCAGTTCTAGTGTTAAAGAAAAATAAAATCAAGTTTTTGGAATAGCCTAGTCAAAGTCCCGATCTAAATCTGATTGAGAATCCTTGGTATGAGTTGAAGAAAGCCGTGCACAAGAGAAGTCATCGGAATTTGAATGAACTGGAAAATTTTGCATTGAAGAATGGTCATAAATCACTAAAGAATCATGCCTAAAGCTCATTGACAAATATCCTAATCATTTAAAAGAGGTTACTTGCTAACGGTGCCTCAACTTGCTATTAACACTAGAACCGCCACATGGATTAAATATTTCATTCTGATATATTCCCAGCTGCATTTCTGGAACAAAAACGAAGGATTGCTGTCTCCTATGTACATTGACAAATAAAGTATAAGCTTTCACTGAGTTGGCATCTTGGTGCAATTGTACAAAACCACAATCATAGCAATCTCGTATTCAGTCTACAAAGAAAGGCTTGATGTAAAAAAAAAAAAAACAACAAAAAAAAAGTATGCTAGATGAGGAGGAGGTATGTCTTTTTTGCTGCATTTACAAAAAAACAGAATCTCATTTTTGCGATTCTGTCTATTAAATGCTGTTATGATATTTAATTAATATATTTAGGAAAAGTCAAAAACGGACACACACACGATTTAAAACAGAAGAGTAATTAACATTTTAAATCCAAAATGTGTCAAATTTTATGTGTTAATCTCAATTTCCTTGTCATGGTATGAATATTATAATTTTTGAAGTTAAAAAAATAATTCCAGACATCTATTTCTTGGAACTTTTTTTTCCTCATCCATAAAAGCTAAACTTTTGCTACAAAAGATTTTTTTGTTTTCAAGAAATTTCTAGAAATTCGAAATTTCCATTGGGGTATGTAAACTTTTAACTACAACTATGTGTGACATATATAATATATAAGGTATAAACCACGACAGGTCATGCGGTTCCCATGATATATACCATCGGAACTGCACAGACCAAAGTGGTTTATATCGCTTATAACACGGCTATCTGTCATTTGTGGGAAGAAAAATAATTAAAACACATTTAAATTAAGACAAAACCAGAAACATTTATTGTGTGTGTGTGTGTGTGTGTGTGTGTGTGTGTGTGTGGTATATATATATATATATATATATATATATATATATATATATATATATATATGAACTGTAGGAGAGGAGGGCTATAGTAAAAAAATATTGACCCAAGTGAAGACTATTGTTACCGACAGGTGGCTATAATGGCCACAGGCTGAGGGCATTGCACCTGGAGGAAACAATAGCCTTCCCAAGGGGCATTTCATTTTCCACTATGGCTGAGTCAGCAGTACATATTTAATACATGAATCAGTCAAGAAAATAAGTGAGGCAAGGTTGGATAGTAAATATGAATCTACATATGTTTTTTAAATATAGCTGATACATCATAAGTAAATAACAAATACATAAAAGAAAATGTTTTTGAAAATACCACAGTTATGAAAGTTTTCTCTCAGTATGGCTTGCCAACTGCTGCTGCATTATTTAGTTCATATCCCGCCTGTCATATTTGTTTTTGTTGAGCAGAATTTGTTTGAATTTCACAAAGTCAGAAAAAAGTCACAGTGATGTTTTAATCACCGTTTTACTGTTTGGAGCATCTTTCTTTTGCAGTATGTTTTGCAATTCATTTTCTGTTAACAGTATTCAGCGATTTTCTCTTGTGAAGAGTGTAGGAGAGATTCCTTTGAAAGGAGCAGGACTGACAGTGATGTGAACTAATCACATGACAGACCGAGACCATTAACCGGTGGTGTAAGGATGTTAGCGCAATAGTTCAATCTGTTTTTTTCTCCTACGATGAGGTTTTAATCAATGACAGACCAGGATTTCCAACAACTTATTCATATATAAAGGTGGTAGAAATGAAGACTTGAACAGCTAACCCAGATGCAGGAACATAAAACCATTCTGTTTAAACCTGCCTTTCACATATGCAGCTTTTATCTAAAATTATACAGAGAAAGTCATAATATAGAATTCCCAGATACATTCCCAGTCACTTTGTCAATCTGGGTATCTAGTCCATCCATGCAGAATGTTCCCCAAGCAATTTCAGATCAACCGTAAGCTTCACTGCAGATTCTCTATACATAAACATTACCGTCACTCTAAAATATTGTAAAATGGGATTTGTCAATCTGCCAATTACCAACATAACATAATAATTTATTTAACAAAAGTAGTGTTTTGGATTTGAAAAATAATACAATTAAGTCAATTACAAAATTATATTATTGGGAAAGAAATATCACATTTTCATGACAATGAATAAAAAAAAAAACATTCTCTTTAACAAAGTGGTATGGTTGGGTGCAATAATGCTATTTTCGGTTGCAAAACGTTTCAAACGTTTTAATAATATATATTATATATATATATATATATATATATATTTTTTTTTTTTTATACAAAATTGTCAACTTTAATCAACTTTAATCACGATAGAAATGTACCTTAGGGTGTCCTCAAAGTAGTCACACGCGGAAGAAAAGCCAAATTTAATTTTCTAGTGTTAATCTTGTTTTGTATACAAACATTCTAAGAGTATGATTTTATACAAACAGGAGTGTAGAAACAACTCTCGTTTTCAGATTTTGTAAAATTCAGGATTGAGAAAGAAAAAAAAATCACATCAGGAAAGAGGTTAAAAAGATATAAAAAATAAACCTTTTACTGTATAATCACCTGGTTGCATGATTGTTTAGCACCCTAATGCTTGGAGCTTTTTAAAAAAATATAGATTCCAGAGTGCATGGATGTGTAACAGTTATACAAGTAGTGCTTGAATACATGCTGGAGGCATTTTTTTCAGTTCATAGCTCTTGACTAAATATAGCTTTTCTCTTTCAAGTCACCTTTGGCAAAAAACATTCCTCACGTTGCACATTTAATTGGAGTGAGAATGTCAGGTATCCTGGTTTCTGGAGGTGCTGGTGCTATTCCTAATAGGCTTTACTGTATTCTGTCTCGTGGTTATTAGCACAGCAGATGGGTGAGATTTTTTAACACCTGTCCAAGCTGTTTTTAGTGCTTGATCTTCCAGAAACTCACATATTTCTGCATTTTACAAACTTGCACTTAACAGTCACAGGAACTCAGATAATGGCTTTTGCTTTTTGTCTAGTTTTCATCTGAATGTTGCTCTTCTAAAATTACCCTACGCTATATCATACATAGGGCCTCGTTTACAAAAGGGCACTAAATTTGAACTTAGCACACACGTAAAGTAGCAAGCCTAATGTGCGCGATAAATCTATATTTACTGCCCCATTTACTAACAGAGAAGGCATTCATTTACGTACCCAGTATTTGGCTAATTTACATACCATACTGTGCACGCCGCATGTATTGTGAGCGATAATTTAATGTGCACAATAATTCAGATACTTACCCATGACCACCGTGATAGCAAAAGCCCCAGTAGTCCAGGCGTATCTTTTGGTCGGTAGCTTATTGCGAAGGTGGAGGTGGCTTACATTGACTGAAAATGAGCGATCAACAGCAGGACAGGCAGAGACAACGCAAAGTGAAACTGCACTGATTACCTTTTTAGCATGTACTCCTTGTATAATGTAAAAAAAAGCCTATTTTCTTTCTCCTTTAATTAAAGCATTTGAAATTGCATTGATGTACTGTATCATTTTGGAATTCTTCTTTAAAACAACACATATTCAACATTGTATGAGTGACATTCCCATTAAGCCAATCACAGCCCTCAGAGGTAGTAAATAGCTGACACCCATTTCCTCATGTACACAGCACACGTAATTTTGATTAGGACACTGTGGCAAAGTGGTTAATAGTGTGCAGGTGCAGGTGATCAAAGAACAGACAGACAAGTGTAATCCAGGTGCAAAAGGTTTGTTTATTTTATTTCCTTATGTCCAGTGCCGGACGGTAAGTAATACAGCGGCGTGTATTACTTTATAATCCCTGGGCTGGTCCCGAAATAATAGTCCCGTTATTGTATCCCCACATTAAACACAAAACACATACACAAGTCTGTTTAGTGCGTGAACTAGTGATTGTGGTACAATACAATTTACAGTGATACAAGTGAAGTGCTGTCCCGGGTTTGTGCTGGCCTGGGGCGACAGTTCCAGAACGTGTTAGTCGTCTAGTGTACAATAGACAAGACAAAACAAACACTCACGATTATTCACCATACATATACAGGTCCCTCCGGGTCACTTATTAATATCCAAAAACAAAGGAACAAATTACGATTCTCTGTCCTCCTTATATGCTGTCACGCATAACCCCTTGGTAAACTAAACATTGTTTCCCTTCCAGGTCAAAACATTCTTGCAACGGAGTCTCACCTTTTTCCAGACTGACCAATTTCCCGACCCGGGGAAAGAACTATCAAGCCAGTCTGTCCAAAGAACTCTGTCCTTTCTTAGTGCCCTCACAGGTCAGGAGTGAGATTTACAATCAAGGTTCATTGTATTTCTGTCACAAACATGCAATGAGCATTGCTATCAATTGTGCCAGAAAAGAAGTGCCAAGTGTCTGGATAGACGTCATGAAAAGGTACATTTCATAGTGGCACTGTTTACTATTTTGCATTTTCACGGCTCGGCAGTGTATTTGTTTTATAGGGCTATTAAAAAACAGTTTTGGAATATAAGTTAAATATTGGCATTTAGCATTAAACATTTTCCATTGAAAGAAAATGCTTTTCTGTTTCCTCCATTATATTACATTTGTGATATTGAGTTTTTTTTGTCAGTGTTCTAGGAAAGCTGCTTCTAGTTATAGCTGCCTATTTCTGTACTATAAGATACATTAAGTAATATGTTGATTAATTGATTGAAACTGTGTCTGCATACTTATTGACTAGGATTCATGCAGTGGGGGTGTGAAGTAGTATATTTAAGTTTATAAAATGGGTTGGGATATATCTGCTTCGTGATTGGCTCAGGGGCATTCCAAGACATGTAATTATTACAGTACAACCAATGGGTAAAAACAAGTCCCAGCAACTAAGACTTTTTGCAAACAGATATTATTGCGCAGAGAGTTTAAAAAAAAATACTTTTGATTTGGCCACCATTTTTCCCCAATAAAAACAAAATAATAATACATCAGACTTCCTCCACGTATATGTTAACCTGTTTGGTGACTCCAGTGTTCACACATTGAAGATTTAGACCACAACAGTTTGGTAACGGTGAGTACTACAAGACATCTCTCTCTCAGTACTGCTGAAATTAATACAATTGAAGCCAATAAGGAAGAGCGGAATACTAAAAAAATAACTGCTTGGGCTGGGTCAGTTTTTAATGGTTAATCAGCGCAAACAAAGAATAACATGGACTGGAAAACTACACCTAAGACTGAAATAAACACAGTTTTAAGAAGTTTGACGATCTATAAACATAATTTCAGATTCCCACTTTAAAACAGCAAACCGTGTCTTCATTTGTCCTGAAAACTTACACGCAACAACAAAAAGACAAGTCACAACATCACCCCGCTGTGTCTCCAACAGACTTATCCAAATGTCATAGTTATTTATTTATTTTTATGCCATTGTGACCCTACTAATGCAAAGTTATTCATCTAGCACAGACATTTAAATCAGCAAGTTACAGCACAATTAGACAGGAGTTTATTTGACAGTTTTGTTAATTATCCTATAATATAATATATAATATATATATATAAGAATATATATTATATATATATATATAATATATATATATATATATATATATATATATAATGCTCCTCTTGTAACCTTAAGCAAGCGAAATTAACTGTTTATTGTAAAGAACTGGCCTCACGGCACATTGAATTGAATGGAAAGGCAAGGGTTGGATGCGAACTGCAAACCACATGGCATAAAGTCGAACTTCTACCATTCAACTGAAGAGTTAGCACTGCAGTCAAGAGATGAGTATATGTATTATGCTGATGTCAGTATTATTAACTCATCAACAGCCAGGAGGAGATCCATTACATTCTCCCCCTGCTTTCAATGCTCGTCCTCAAGCAAAATCACAAGTGTGCACTCACCTAGCCTTAGGGAGTTTCAACATGGGGCTTGTAATTGCGATTACTCGCTCTCCCTCAGAATGCAGTGCTACTTTATAGAGTCGCCTGTCTCACAATTCAGCATACATCATAGCTATAATGCAAAGAACACAGACATTCAATTACCTGTTTCAACCAAAGGACCAGAATTCTTTCCCATAAGGCGGCACTGTAATGAATTGGCCATTAAAATCTATTGAATTGAATTGAATGGAATGGAATGGAAAGGCATGGGTGGGATACGAGTCACAAACCATATGGTACAAATATGAACATCTTACCTTTCAACTAAAAACCAAGCTCTGTAGTGTAAAGGTAAGTGTCTTATACTGGTGTATTATTAACTCATTATTACATTGCATTATGTATTTGTTGATGTGCAGTTAGTTAGCTACTCAGGAAAATAAGATTTCCTGTCTCATTAGGTGTCTATATGCATGATAATGACATTGGTGTTAGAGGGGAGGTGTCAGAGCAAGGAAAGGCGGCAGACGAAAGCCAAAGCAACAAACAATAACCTATTTACTAAGTATTTTGTTGGAAGGACACATCTTTCTTATTAAAAAACAAGACAATCTAATATCCTTTTTTTTTGTTTTGTTGCTGCTATTATTATTATTATTATTATTATTATTATTATTATATTTTTTTTTTTTTTTTTTTAAATCCAAGACATTTTTTTTTTTTTTTTTTTTTTTTTTTTTTTTTTTTTTTTTTTTTTTTTTTTTAACATGACTGTTTTCATTGTAGTGACAGATACATATGTTGTCTAATCTGCAAGGCAAGAACCTAGCATGAAACCTGCAAAGGAAGCACAAATGTGAAATATCACTCTATAAATTCTCAATGTCCATGCTTCAGAAACTGCTAGAGAAGATTTATTATAATGAAAAGGCCTAACATTCCACCAAGAATAAAGCTGGGCTTGTAGGTTCCAGGGTCCCAAGCAAAGTGCAGTCCTATTACATGGACTGATTTTCTTTTTTATGCCCCGAGCAGCAAGCTCACAAATTAAAAGTAATCTGCAGTGTGCCCTTACATTTTATAGTTGAGAAGGACCTTTTTTTTCCTGGCAGTTTATTTTTGTCTGTTCTGGGTTATCTGCCTCTAGTCACATCAGTCATCATTACATCAGTTTTTGCAGTTTGTTGGTACACTAGAGTGGATTACCTAATTTACCATCCTTGCAGCAATAAACAATTGTATCTGAGCTATGGCATAGGAGTTGGGGGCGCTGGGAGAAGAGGGGCCTTGGCCCCCCAACTTTTAACAATAAAATCGTGTGCGCAGCACAATATTTATTTTCTGTTATACTTTACATGTACTTTTTACTTCAAGAGATGTTTGTTCGAAATAAAAGTGCATTCTCAAAATAACATTTTCATTTATTCCTGAAAACAGCTAAACTCCCTCTGGCTACACCCTAGTACCCACCCCCACCTCTTTTTGTGGTACTTACAGATACGTGATTAATTTAGGGTAATCGCAGTGCCAGCTAACTTTGGTCTCCTCGGCAATGCGCCCTCTCCCTCACTCTCTCCTGATCCTCTGGGCGGCCCTCCAGGGGTACTGCACAGTTCAAGAGGGTGATAAAGAGCAACAGTATTGAGCCCAAATAATCTCCAACTGTCTAATGGTTATTTACTAACTTCCTATCAGTTCCTGGCTCGTCAGCATATACTACTGAAGCTACTTCTTTTTAGTTAGTATCCGCTGATATCAATTGCCCACTGGATACTGGTGCTTCACCTGGCTTTATCCTTTCCTTGGTGTTGCTCTCTCTGTGCAGTGGACTCTCCTGCTTGGTTCACGGCTCACAAATGCCCCAGCTCTCAGTCTTCTTTTCTCTTTCTATTCGGTTTTTATATAGGCTAGGTGGATCCGCCCTGTGCAGCCTCCTCTTTGCCATCCGAACAGACCACGCTACCCTGCAGTAGCTCCTGACCTTCAGGGCGCTGGGGGGACATCACCCGCTGGATTGAGCAGCTGCAGACCTTCCAGTACACCATCCAGCACCGGGCTGGAGCTCGCCACTCCAATGCTGCCCCTACACCGAGGATTACTGTAACCTCGGCCCATGGAATGAAGCTAGAGAGAGAGAGCTGACATTGGCCAGGACTGGAGCAGATCCTGACTGGGAGCGGGGCCAGGACTGTCAAGCATTTTTTCTCACTCAACCCAGGTCAAAGTGTGTTAACCCACATCCTGAGGTGGGTCACTGGGACCCGGTTTAGAAAGTAGTTGCTTAAAAAATAAAATGTACAAATGTACCCCGGTACGTGGTTTCACACTATGATGGATTGTCACTCAGTTAGCCAGGACCCGGGTAGATATGCTAGTGTGAAAGGGGCTTAAGTGTAACATTGCAACTTTCTTATTAAACTTTACAAATTGTGTGTGATATTAGGTAGTTAAATAAAGTAAACACACATTTTAACATAATGATAAACTGGTTTAGAAAAAAAAACAAAAAAACACCTTTATTCATTTGCAAACATGCAGATCAGTTTGAAGAATGGATTGATTTGAAGCCCTCTTCCAGGTCTGTTGTTATTGCTTTTGTGTCAAAGTATATAAATTAATTATAACTCATTAATAAAGTCATATGACATTTCTGATATGTTTTGAAGGTGTAGACAATAAAAGACAAATTGCATCAATTAGGGGATAAAGTAATAGTTTAATGGAATGCTAAGGGAAGGATAATGACATGACTTTCTCCAATAAAGGGTTAATTGCAAGCAAAATTGATACTTTCATAACTTACTACTAGAAATGTAGTTATAATTGTTAATATTTCCCCATTTCACTGCTGACGGCTGGTTCATGAACAGTCCAATATACTTCTTTATATTTGAATTGTTTATTAAAAGTAGAATGAAAAATGAAAAAAAAAGTGACACAAAAGGACATGTTGCTGACAGATATTGCCTCAGACATTGCTTTAAAATATAGGTCTTTACCACGGATTCAAAATACCCCAGGTCAGACCGCACAATCTGTGATGGTGTTTTGACTTTCATGTGACACACTTTTGCGTCTATGGCCTATGACTAAGGGGCTATGTAACTGTATTTGTGGTACTTGATATAATGATTTACTGGGTTGATTACCAGTTAAGTCTTGTAGATTTGTAAAGGTGTATTATAAAATAGATGTGTGGGCGATATCTTGCAGCAATATCCGTTTAGCTCTAACCTACCATTCCTTTGGCTTTCCATTGACTCCCAAGATCCACCACCTTGTAAACTATAATAGCGAAGCAATTCTCCCTGTCTCAGGTAGAATGATTTTAATGCGTGATTTTTTTATACACTGGACGAGTCTGTAGGCCTGCGGTACTCAAAAGGCGGACCACGGTCCAAAACCGGACCTTTGCCACCGGCTAGCCAGACTCACTCATTCTGTATTTTCTTTAGAAATAAAAGTGTGGTCTGCACAGTACATTCACGTTCCACAAAGATGATAACAACATTCCATATAATTATATGCATATTTGTAATCGGTAGCAGTGGAACATACCTTTATTTTGAAATCTTATTGTAAGAAACAAAGAAAAAAACAAAGTATCCTCACAAACACATGTGTTCAGTGCTTTTTGAGTCTGTTATAGCTCCTCCCATAAAAAAACTGCTTCCCCTGCCTAACTGTGTGCACATTTAATGATTCCTTATTACTTTCAATTAACACTTAATACAAATTAACTCTGTTTTTAATAAGAACATGTAAACAATGTGAAATTGTTAAATGTTGCTAAATGTCTTGCATATCATTTGGATTTATATTACATTTTTTTACTGGTGAAAACATGTAAAAATTTCACGTAGTTTACATGTCCTTATTGAAAATAGTTTAATGTTAATTGAAAGTAATAAGGAATAATTGCACGTGAATTTAATATGCAAGTGCTCAGTTACAGTACCCACAATCACTGAGACATGCAGCTACACCTCCCCTTTGTACACGTTGTAATGCACCGCTGTGGTTGCATTGTGAACTATTGCAGGTTAAAATAACAATGGTGAGTGCAGTAAAGAAAAGGAAAGTAGACTCTGAAAACTGGAAGTTTAAAGAAGAATGGACAGTGAAATATTGTTTAATTCTCCCAACCACAGCCAACTCAAAGCCGATGTGTTTAATTTGCAATGAATCTGTGGCTCTTACAAAAAGCAGCAATGTAAAACGCCATTATGAAACAAAACACAGAAGTTTTGAGCAGAACTCCCCACAAAATTCAGAGGCGTGGGCTACAAAAATTGCTTCATTTTCTGCGTCATATCAAGATTTTATGAAGGTGTTTGTTCATTCTCTAACTCAACAAGAAAAAACAACGGAGTCGTCGCTGAGGGTTGCTTGGATTTTAGGTAAAAACAAGAAGCTGTATTCTGACTGAGATAATTAAAGAATGTATGGTTAACGTTATGGATGCTATGTTCGAAGGGAAACAGAAAGAAGAATTTCAAGCCAAAATTAAGCAAATTCTCTTATCTGATTCTACAACAGTATGCAGAAGTGGAATTATTTTGGAAGACTTGCTTGCACAGCTTTGCTGTAGAATTAAAAAACACGGACTGCATTTTGTTAGCTGTGGATGAATCATGTGATGCTAATGATAATGCCCAGCTCATGACATTTGTGAAATTTTACAATGCAAGAGATTTCTATGAGGATGTACTTGGCATGACTGCACTTCATGTTCTTACAAGAGGTGAAGATATTTATGAAGCAATGACAGAACTGTTGAGAATGGAAATCATTTTGGAGTTTATATTGTAACTCATGGAGCTCCAGCTATGACAGGACCAGATAAAGGACTGGTACACCGTTTGAAAGAGCGCCATCCCAATTTGATCTCATACCACTGCATAATACACCAGTCTTGTGTACTAACCTTGGGAGAAAAACACTCAAGTATTATGGGGAGTGTTATGAGGCCGATTCATTTTCTCTGTGTCTCTTTTGCACTTCAGCATCGTCTGCTGAAGGAGTTTCTTACTGAACTTGATGCTGCTTTCAATGGTCTATTTCTCCAGAACAATGTAAGATGGCTTAGTAGGAGCAGAGTTCTGGAGTGCTTCTGGAGTGTTCGGAAAGAGCCGGAGATGTTCATAGCAGAGCAGAAGACAGAAAAAACTAAAATGTTTTCAGAGTTTTTGCATGACCAAGACAAAATGGAGATTGTTGCTTTCCTGGCAGATATTACAAGTCATTTAAATTATTTAAATGTGATACTGCAGGGAAGAAATCAAACTATTTCTGACCCGATGGAAGCAGCGGAGGCTTTTCAGAGGAAACTGGAGGCATTGCTCCACTTCCCAAAGCTTCAGGAGCACACCAAAGTAGCCCAACAAAGTGTTATACACGACCATGGTGGCTTCATGCAAAGCTAATTGACAATTTTTTAAAGCTTGTTTCCAAGATTTCCAAATTGGTCAAGCGGTCCTGCTGTTCATGAAAATTAATTTCTCTTGAAAAAGATGAAGTTAATTCAGCTTCAGGAAGACAAAACTTTGAAAATAAAAATTAATGACTGTGACTCTATTCAGTTCTGCACAAACATTATTAATCCAGCTAAATATCCCCTTGTGCAAAAACTAGCAGACCATGTTCTAACAATGTTTAGCTCTACATACTGTATACCTGTGAATTAGCATTCTTCTCCATGAAGGTGGTGAAGATCAGATACCGTACTCAGATCACAGATGAGCATCTGCACCAGTCTATTCGAATGGCAGTGTAACAGAAAGAAGGAATCTAGGTTATAAATCTCCCTCCTGAGTTGTGAGGGTGCTGTGTAAAGGGAACAGTGTGCCTCGGACTGGATGGTCTAAAAATTAATTCCAGGGAAAGGTGGAAGTCAGCCATCTAGAAAGGGGGCGGAAACACAGTACACCAAGTCATTGTTCCACAAGGGAGGCAATGTGGCAATCACAGATTGGAAGAAAAGCGAATGCATTCGTTAACCAAGGGGGTGTGGCTGAAGGTACACAAGGGGATGTGGCTGAGCGAACTACTCCTTTGTTATGGTTACAAGAGAACCGCTGAAGGATTGTGATATAACTGTGTGTAGTGTTTGTTTGTTCTGTCATACTTTGTAAATATTTGTTCTTGTTAGAACACATGTCAGGCACCAATTCGTACAGCTCTGCACTACTGTTCACTAATAAATTATATTTCACCAAATCGGACAGCACTGCACTACTGTTCACTAATAAATTCTATTTCACCACTTGCACGTCAGCACTCATTCTGGACTTGTGATCGTGTTTGTGTTCTATGTGTATTTATACTGTGTTTATTATTTTGGGACTGAACCCAAAGGACCAGCACCAACACTGCATCGGACAGCACTGCACTACTGTTCACTAATAAATTGACATACTTTGACATAAATGTGGTTACATTTTAGCACTATCTAGTGGATGTCAGCAGGATTGTCCTGTCAGCACACAGCACTGTAAAGCAACCGAGACTTCTGAAATATTGTAATCAAAGTGTCAACATTTTAGGACCACCTGTACAGAAAAAAAGTCAACAAAAAACCTTGGGTTTAGCTTCTTTCATTTCACCACTTGCACGTTAGGAAACAACTCAACAACACTTTTGGACTTGTGATCGTGTTTGTGTTCTATGTGTACATTATACTGTACAGAAGATTAGAAAAATATTATTTTGGGACTGATAACCCCTTTTATTTTATGTACTGCACGTAGGATTATGTGTAATAAGGACGTGCAATAAAAACTACAGTAAACTACTTTAAAGACCGTGAAATATAGACATCACGGTGTCCTGAAGCTGGAATTAAAAGTCAATCGTACAGAGGTAAAGCATCCACAAGATAATAATAAAGACAAGACCGAAGACAAATGTGGTTGCATCCAGCAGTACTAGAGTTAGATCAAGTAACCCACATTGAATAGGGGATGGAAATAATAAGGATATGCTAATATATACTAAGGTTACAACAATGAACATGAGAAAGTATGCTATATTAGGTTACAAGTGCACAATGCCTTTATGGTATAGGTAAAGTTTACAAAAAAAAAAATACTAATACTGATTATTGTCCTACTATCAATTAATGATCTTTTTTCATTTGTAAGTAGTAAAATGTCTGTGGTCCACAAATGCAATGATGTATTGCTACATGGCAACTAAAGTAAAGTGAACCCCTGTCTGTTGAATATAATACCCTTGGCTCTCCCAAGATGGCAACACTAAGCCTCATGGACTCGGCACAAGAGTTTGTCAGGGAGCTCATGCGTTTCCGTCCTTTATTTTATCTTTCCAATAAGCTTGCTAAGGGGCTATTTGTTGCTCCACCTGTGCACCAAAAAAAAAGCACATTGCTGAATAATCATCCCTTCTTCGAATAAATGCTGAATGTTTAATCAGCAATCCCACAATTACAGAGATACCCCAAATATAAACTTACTACCAACGCAGAACGTGTCATGACTGATGCAATATTCCTTTCAGAGTATACATTGGGTAGCCATTTACAAATATTCAATCAGTTCTTGGCTCTCCATATTACAATTAATTTATTACTAATGCAGCTTTTAAAGTGCACATAGAACAAAAAGAAAAACTTGGCAGAAGCCAACACCTTTTAATAAGCTTCCTGATTCAGTAAAGCTTTCCCTGCATTATTATACAGCTCATTCTGTATGTAGAGTGCCTCTTACCAAATGAAAAATGAACAGCTCATAATCAAAAGAGGAATGGAAATTAAATACATTTGTGAAATAAAACATCAAAACAGCAAAATGATAGTGTGCAGCAAAGTGATTTGAACTGCAGTATAAATAACACACTGGTGGTTAAGCTGCTATGGTGGATGGTTTGTAAATGAGCTGGCATTTACTGTCAAGCGTTTCTTAAATACCAGTTTGGATGGCCATAAAGAAGTTAATGACAGCATGAAATGTATTTCACCTACTTAATTATTAAATGGGCAAACTGTAATCGATTTTACTTTGCCTAAGAGGGTTCCCAAAGACTTTAAAATGTAATTGTTTATTATCGTGTTGGTGGATATAAATGGCTACAGGATACTTTTGCTTTCAGACTGTGATGGCGAGCAGTAAGGATTGATGAGACAAGTAGGTGTCAAATAAGAAACATGATAGAGACTAAAGTTCAAGTTCAAACTGCAAACGGTTTATTTAAGAATATATACAATATTTACAATATGTACAAAACAAGGCTTTTTGAGAGATCAGGGGGCCACAGTCATATACTGGCTCAACAGAAAAGTTCAGAGCTCGTTCCGATTATTCAACAATTGATTCATAATCGAGCACACTCAGTAGCAGTGCTTCAGCCAGGGGTGGGAGTGTATGAGGGTCAGACCACGTCATCTGCCATTGCTGGTACTGTAGTTATAGCAGATAGGATTTTATAATGGAGGCTTGCCTCCTTGGAGTAAAAAACTTGCTTTCTTTTATTCTTCTATATGGTGCTTTGTCTAATTGTAGCTGTTCTAATACTACACACTTTACATCATTTATGTCATGTCCTTGACTGGTGAAGTGCTGTACTATTGGCTCATTATTTTATTTTATTTTTATTTCTAATGAATCTGAATTCTGAATTATTTTATATAAACTTGTTCCAGCCTCTCCAACATATTTTATTTCATCACATTTTTCACACGCTATTCCATAAACAGCATTGCTGTTTTTACAGTGGGTATTAGTTGTTAGTGGATATGTGTTGTTCTGATGTTTAGTTATATTTTTTACTTTTGTTTATGTATTTACACACTTTACATGTGTCAATTATTTTTTATGTTTACTATGAACTAAAATATCACCTAAATTAGCTTCTCTTTTGAATGCTACAACTGGGGCCTTAAGAAACACTTTTTTCAATTTTTTCAGTTTTTTGAAAAAATGTTTTCAAGTGGATGTAAGTGGTACAACATATACCACATATACTTAACATAGCTTGGTAATTTCTCAACATGTGACCTAAGTTGTTTTTCTGCTATTTTAGCTATTATGTTTGTGGGATTATAAATCGTGCTGACTATCATTTGCATAGCGTGATTTTCTTTGTGCATTTTAGGATTTCCTGTTGCTAGACCTGTTCTTGCATTATGTGGCTGCATGTATTTTTAAAATTATTTTGATATAATACCTTCATTGTATAATCTCTCCGCAATTTCCTTAACCTTTTACTGATTTTATTAATCTTATTGCTTTTAATTTCTTACATATCTGTATTTAATTCTCATTCTACAGATTTCATAGTCACCTGTGTTCATTATCACTATGCCTGAACCTTTAACTGCTGGTCTTATACATATATCGTCATCATTTAACAACTCAGTCATAGTTTGTTCTTCAATATTGGTTAAATTAAGTTTACAATTTTTCTTTAGTCCTACTATTATTTCATGTTTAACTACTTATATATATATATATAGAACTTGCGACTCGCCACACAGGCTCGCATGGGTTGTTTTCCCTTCAAAGGAAAGACCCAACACACAGGATTGAAAGGAACAGCGCTCACGTGCACTTTTAATTAAAAAAAAAAAAAATGAAATAAACAAAACAAACACTTAGCTCCTATTTGGAGCACTAACTAAACATATGCAGGTCCCTGACTAACGCGCAGGACAGCTATTCTCTTTACCTGACATATAACACCAAAACAAAACACTAACACAGATTTTTATAAAACCAAACGTATGTTTTACATAGACCTTTACGACTTCCAGTCAGGCTCTACACTCAACAGCAGCAGCCCGAGCAGGCTGACTGCTTTCCTTTATATTCTGCACCTGGCTCTAATTTTTAATAATTGCCAGGTGCAAGTGATAATTAAACAATTAAACAAAACAATTACCTTGGCAGGGAGGCTTTAACTCTGTAGATTCTTAATAACTCCATAGATCCTTAATAACGATTCTATATAGAGTTAATAAAGCAATATACATGATTTATAACCATGCAAAAGCCATAGACAAAATTACAGTTTTATAAAGGGCACAGTTTTTAATTTTAAGAATAAATTAATTAGTTTAATACTACTGTTAGTTATAGAATCAGTTTGCTATATTTAACTATTTAAAACTATAATTACTATACTTTCTTTTCGAAAAAGCAGACGAAACACAGTGGTCTTAAATTTTTTCCCTGTCTTAAATAAATTAAAAACTATGCTGTATTTTGATTTATTTTTTTTAATGTTTGGTTGGTTTGTTAAGAAAAAAATAGTTCCCTTCGCTGTTCACAAGCGGAATTTTACCGTCTAAGAACTGCTGCAGCTTAATGTTATTGCTTAATGTTATTGCTGTTAAAATCATAAAGATGCTTAAGCCTCGGGCCTTCAGCTCTCCCAGCTGGGACATTAACAGGAAATGCCCTGCCTGTCAGTCATTATTGCTTAAATAATGTATGAAATCAAGACATATTGTCAACCTTTAAATGTATAAGTTAATCTGTCAAGAACGAGCCTATAAATAATAACAGAAAGATTAAAAGTAATTCAGACACCTCAAGCATTGACTTGGTTTAATCATCTTCTCTGTTCACTACATTAAACATTTATTATATTTTTTAAAAATCCAGAGGAAAAAAAGCCAAGTTTTCATTTAGAAATCTGCTAATTTTTATTGTTAATTATTCAAAAAAGGGTATTCCTTTACCTTGCGTCTAAGGCTGTTCACAATTAAGACAGATAATGCACTTCTCCACGCCGCATTTCTGCACAGGGCACAGCTTTATTTTTATTGCACTTGCCAACCTGGCATTGGCGTCTCTTGCGGCTCTCAACAGGGTTGCCAGCTTCAGCTGTGGGTACACGCTTGGCACTCTCCCTCTCCAAATGCTGCTTGGGAAGTTCTTGTGCTAACTGTAAAATATATGCTCTCCTTGATAAATTCTTCTCCGTGCATTCTTTGTAAAGTACCCAGGAGTTGATGGCTGCTAGGTCCAATACATTGTAAAACACCTGAACACCCACACACACACACACACATATATATATATATATATATATATATATATATATATATATATATATATATATATATATATATATATATATAGATATACATTTACTATATGTAAGTGATACAATATTAAATATTAATATTAAATTACAATATTAAAATACTACACACTGTAAACAAGAAAATGGATATCTCTCAAAAGGCTAAAAATGTGTCTGCAGCAGATCACTTTAAGCAGTATGCAGCAGGAGTTTTACACAGCGATGGAGGTAAGCTCTTGTTCTGTATGTCCTGCAGCGTTACTGCAGATCACTCCCGAAACTTGTCTCTTTACAGGCATTTAGATTCACGAAAAGAGAAAAGCAGAAATCCAGAGCAGTACTGTGACTGCTTTACTTGCAAAAAAACAAACAGTGACTTCCGTGTTCCAAAAGTCCACTTATTTAATTTTGACCTGTCAGAGGCGTTGTTTGTGCAAATATCCCTTTTAAAAGTTGGACAACCAAAAGCTACGGAAATTCTTCAGAAAGAGTGTAGCGATGCCTTCATCAGCCCACCTGAGACGTGAATACTTATCTAAAGTTGCCGAGTATCACAAGCAGGAGATTATGGAATTGGTAAAACAGTCTGGTTGCAGATGCACAAGATCAGTATAGGTTATGCATTTTATTGTTTTGCAAGACCTAAATTGTGAACATGCACCTGACTTACTAGAACAGAAAGCTGTCCTAGCAGATACACTTCACCTACAGGCTGTTAATTACAACACTGTTTCACAAGCTATTGTAAAGTGTTTGAGTAACTTTGATGTTAATTCTGATGTCAGTGCATGTATCTGTATATTATTATTATTATTTTTTTATTATAATTTGGACACATAATTAATTTTATAATGCTGTGCACATTCCGCGAAATACGATACTCTACCTGTGACAATGCAGTGAATTTTAATTTTCACAGGGTCTTACCTATGACTTATCTAACCTTGTTGATTGAATATTTTACAATAGAAGTTATGTTTTGGAGAATAAGTTATTGGTTTTTCAATGCAAGAATGACTTTAGGTCATAACATCACATCTGTTTTCAGTGTATTTTTCCTTATTTCTATTTTGTAGGGTTAATACAATACATCAAAGCAAACCAAAGACTGATTTACTTCCTTTTCCAAATCTTAAAATATAAAGTGTTGCTGGTTCTCTTACAGTGTAATACCTTTAAATGGATATCAAGACAATAGAATATTGATTACCTTTCTGTATGTTGCAAGGTTCAATATGTGCATGTAACAGGAGTGTTCTATTACAGTGTGTGTATATCTGCTGAGAGAACGAGAGACAGAGGGTTTGTATTTGAAACGCCACACAGGCGTCCAGGTTTTATTTATTTTACAGGCAGTTGCAGGCAATTGCAGTGTTGGTGGCCGCCACTAGGGTACCAACAATGGTAGCCCTAGTGCGGGAAGATATGTACAATGCAGTACATGAACAACAAAAAGACAAAACAAAACACGGTACAAAAACAATTGGAAAATAAAAGGTGGCCAAGCTCACGCCAAGTGCTGCTTCTTCTAAGAGGGAGGTCCCGCTTCAGGAACCTTCTCCGTACATAAACTAAATAAACTTGTTAATCCCCTACCCAAAAATTGCAAGTATCCCGGTTTACAAACACTTTCTCTAAAATGTTTTTGACAGAAATATCACTTTTTTTCCAACTAAACTATAATTTGTTATAATAACAGCTGCCATGTATTTGGCAAAGACAATTAGTTTTTGTTGGCTTTAATAAATACAGTACCGTCATTTTGATCCCATGAAAAAAAAAATAATAAATTACAGTCAGTGCTGCAGCAGGAACTTATGCTTTGACACCTCATGGTTCTGAATCTGTGGATGTTCCCTTTAAAACAACAGATCATTTCTTAAACCACAGTCACTCTCTTGTGCATGGTCTGCAGATTGTTTCTCTTTCCCAAAGGACAGCAGGATATTCGATCAATGAAGACTGTAAGCATTTTAATCAAATAACCTCTGAATATTTCCAGTAGCTATTTAGGGGATAAAACAGCTGTTGTGTACTTTGTTTTATTAACAGGCAAATGAGATGATGTAGCTCGTGTCCTTGAGGACTTGAGGCACTTGTTTAAAAATGTCTAGAAAAACACAGAAACAAACCAAGAAATGGAAAGAGTCTGTTGTGGCGAGGGCCAATTTTTCTTTCCAATGGCATTTACACACTGAACTCATTAAAACAATAATTGAGATGTTTAGGCCTTACAGGGACATAAACTGAGTTCTCATTAGTGACTAATAATGTAGAACGCTATACATAAATAAACTTAATAAGGCACTAAGAAAATGCCAAGGTGCATTAATATTCAATAAAGCAAAAACACAAAAATAGGGAGAATATGCAAGCAAAGTAGTACTAAGCAAAGTAGTACTAGAGTAATTAGAGCAAAGTGTCTGAATGTTTTGGGGACTGTTATCTTAGAAGCATAGTGGGTTCACGCTCCATTCAAAACATGCATTGGGGACTGTTCTTTACCTTAAATAACTGCCCTTTAGACCAGTTATTTTCAACTCCTGTCCTTGGGGACCCCTGTGTCTTCTAATTTTCTTTCCAGCTGAGCTCTCAATTACTTAACTAAACACTTAATGGAACTAATAAGTAGCTTAATTGGACCTTTAATTGTTCTTAGCTCATAAATAGTAGCAGATTTCAAGTTATTTATAACATTTTAGGTTAAGTTGAAATCTCCAACTGTTTAGGCCTAATTAAGCTAACTATTAGTTCAATTAGGTTCAGTTAAGTAATTGAGAGGTCAGTTGGATTAAAAACCAGAAGACACAGGGGTCCCCAATGATCGGGGTTGAAAACCACTTCTTTAGACAGTCCCTTAGACCCAAGTTATTGCTCAAATAAGATAATTAAAAAAAAGTCTTAGTAATGTCTAGCCACTCACAAGCATCCAGCAATATTTTTAGTTTCAAAATCACAAACACAATTAAAGAGGTAGTTGAGTTTATTTTTAATAAAACTTCCTTTGTATTCACTAGTCTGATTATTTTGCTCAAGGTTGGTTCTACATGACTTGAATTCAAAACAGGGTATTTTATTATTTAAATTTAAACTAGTCCAAACACAAATATACATTGCACACTACATCTTTCTCACTCTGTGTCTTCGGTGCTTCTGCACCCTTGGTGCCTGAGTGCTTCAATATACAGGTCTACACCGTCTGGTGTTTAAATAATGCCCTTTTGGCCATACAGACATCAAACATGACTAAATTCCACGCTTGCATGTTCTGCACAACGTCCACTGCTGGTGGGAGCCCCTGGCCAGGCAGCAGGCTCAAGCCCTTGCTGTGGCCCCAGCTGAGTCGATAACGCCGGCCCCGGAGCTGACCCTGCCTGCACTGTTGGTCACCCCAGATGTTGCAGAATCGGATATCAGCATTGCTGAAGAGGACCATAATGCAATTTTGATCATGGCCTCATGGGAACGTGGCTGCTTCCTTCAGAAGCAGCTCCTATCTCCCCTGACCATACCTTTGGACCAGAGGTAGAGGAATTGCTGTAGCGTCTCACTGAGAACACAGGGTGTCTCAGCAGGGAGCCTCAGTGCTACCCTCCTGTACTCTGGTACGGGAGAGAATGAGATGCTGGCATCTGCCGTACTTTCAGGGTGACTCAGACTGTTCTGATCCCCACTGCCCCGCATGATGATCTGAGTCACCGCCTTCAGGCTTCCATGGCAGCTAATAGCCGGGCCTACCCGCAACGATGGGAGGGAACTAGACGTGGAATTCCAACAAAGCAGCAATCTTAGAGGTAATCCCAATGGCATCCCAGGCAGCCCCCACTTGGGTGCTCACCACCATACACAAAGGTTATGCACAGTCTGTCGGTCTGGGCAATTTACAACAGTGGACTGAAAGGACGCGTATTTCCACATCCCTATTCGTTCAGCGTACAGGAAGTATCTTCGCTTTGCTTTTCAAGGGAGCGTCTTCAAGTTTTCCGTGCTGCAATTCGACCTCTCCTTAGCCCCCCGCACATTTTCAAAGTGCATTGATGCCATCCTTGCTCCCTTGCGGCTGTAGGGATTAGGGTGACGAACTGCCTGGGCGACTGGTTGATCTGTTCCCAGTTGCATGAAGAAGCAGTGCCCCACACAGCGATTGTGATGAAGCATCTGTTGGGGCTGGGTCACACCCTCAAAGATGCCAAGAGCCAATTAATACCGGTGCAAAGTATTCCCTTACGATGTGAGCCTACCTGTCGGACGACAGAGTAGCTGCCATTCGCAACTGTCTGGCCAGTTTCAATAAGGGTTTACGGTACAATTAGTGTTGTGTCACGGCTATTGGGTCTGATGGCCGCAGCTTCATCAAAATTTGATTGATTGATCCAACTGGGATTGCTCCACATGTACCCGATCCAAGCGTGGCTCAGTGTCTTTTGACTACACCCCAAGCACGACAGACACCATCGGTTGACTGTGTCTCGTCTATGCTGGATGCCCTACGCTGGTGGAGGCAAGCCTCTCATCTGAGCAAAGGTGTAAGTATGGAGTGATATACAACCATCAAGTGGTGATGACAGACGCATCCAACCTGGGTTGGGGTGCGGTCTGGGCAGGCAGAGGAGTCAGCGGGTCTTGGGCAGACCACTGGACATAAATACGCTGGAGCTCTGAGCAGTGCACTAGCCAATGAATGGCCCAAAGAGCTTTTGTGCACTTTCCCGCCAATACCGCTGCTCCCTGCCTTCCTCGAGGTCAGGAGAGAAAAAGCGACAGTTCTCCTGGTGGCCCCCAGATGGCCCAAGAGAAACTGTTTTTTGAACTTTTGTCAGCTGCTGCAGGGCCAGCCCTGGGAGATCCCACTGCACAAGGATCTCCTCAGTCAGGCGCAAGGCACCCTCTGGCACCCTCTGGCACCCAGAATCGGGCAGCTGTAGGTCTTGCCCCTAAACGGGACGATCTGTCAACCTTAAGCCTCTCAGATGCGGTTGTTAGTTCACTGCAGAACGATATGGCTTCTTCCATAAGCGCACTATATGCTTACAAGTGTAGGTATTTTCAAAAGTGGTGTTTGGCCAGAGGTCATGACCCCATCTATTGCCCCATAGCAATTATTTTACAGAGCAATTATTTTACAGTTTCTGCAAGATTTGCTAGAGGTGGGCAGGCCCCCTCTATGCTGAAAGTGTACCTGGCAGCTATATCTATATACTCCATAGAGTTGAAATATCTGTCTATGAAGACAGCCTTTTTATTGGCCATCACCTTCGCTAACCGGGTCAGTGAGCTACAGACTGTGCACAGTTCCTGTATGCGCGTGTGGAATAATGGAAACATGCTGACATTGCTCACAAACCCTGCATTCCTACCTAAGGTGTTTACAGCTTTCTATTTGAACCAATCAGTGGAGTCTTATAAATAGGGGTGCAAGTCCCATTCATCATTTAACCTTTTAGTTTGGTATGGTACAAAATTGTCTAAACTAACCAATCCACTCAGTCCATTTTTGGATCTGATGATAGCTACATCACACTGAGATGGCACCAGTTTCAGTTCTGTTTTAAACACTTGAAACTGAAATTTCAGATATTACTTTCAAAAGAACACAACAATCAACAAAGAGATGCTTGGAAGTCAATTTTCCTTTGAGTGGCTTGGTATTAGTTTATTTATGTAAAGCCTTGGGGTGTTTGGAGGCAATGTTTATTAAGGTAAATGGCTCAGCTGAGATTGTTTTTGTTTGTTTTTTCTTCTGCCAAGAGACTTAATGATGTGATAACATTATGTGGATCTTAACGATTCATTTAAGAAATGAAACAAAAAGGTAGACCTGACATCTCCACCATAAGCCATCAAAATAAGTGATTTTAACATGTTAGAAATCTCAAGATGTGTACTTCATATTTAAAAATATGATTTTTTACAGTTTTTTTTTTTTTTAATTTTATCAGCAATCTCTGTCTATCAAAAAAAAAGTGTTCTAAAAAAATCACAAATCCTCCCCACAAATTCCACAACACAGAGCTAAGCCCAATTGTATACATCAGTCTTGAACAATGTAGTGTTTGTTTTTGAGTGCCAAAAATAGTGTATGACATCCACATTGTATGCACACTATTCACCCCCAGAAACTCAATCCAGACATAGTATTTAATCAATTCTCATTTCAACTTTACTGTGAAGATGTACAAGTGCTGATGCTGAAGTTGGGTAAGTACGGTATGTAGCAGACACTGTAAAAGTTTTTTTTTTTTTTTTTGTGTGTGTGTTTTGTTTATTTAATCCAACTACATGTATTAAACACTCTTTTGTGCTAAATTAAGAAATACTAAAAGAAATAAACAGTCAAAAAAGTTGCTTATCTTGTCACTGCAAGTACAATGGACATTTCCACTCCTGCAGTAGTTTACAGAGTGTGTACCTCTGCTTGGATAGTCTTATCAATTTTAATTTGTGACCAAAAGGGAAATATGAGATAACTTTGCCCTCCTCTTTAGATTCACACCCAAGCATGTGGATACATTTAGCTTATAGGCTACTCATGATAATACAAATTAGTGGTATAATGCAAAATGTGTTGCTGGTCCCTTGAAATTCATATTAATGAGAATTGACCACCCTCCTGTAAGTACCATAACTTGTCAATGCAGCGCCATGATCTATTTTAGGCCAAGTTTATTATTATTATTATTATTATTATTATTATTATTATTATTATTATTATTATTATTATTATAAGCAGCAGCTAAAGTATTTTTTCAAAGTAATATTTTATTCACATTGTATACCAATGTGTGCAAAGCAGCAGCATGATTTATTTTGTGTTACCGGTAGCCTACAGGCTAAAGTAAAAAGAAAGTGCGCTAGGTATTAATTTGATTTTACTACTGTACTGTATACTGTATAGTCGTACTGTACAGATTTATAATTTTACATAATGTAATGTGTATCCTACCCAAAACACATTAGAGTTATTTCAGCATTTCTTGATTTATACATTTGAAATACAGTGAGCACTATAACTGTTTGTGTGATGGGAAGGCTGAGTGGTGATGTCCCCAGACCAGAAAGCTGACATTTACTTGTGGGGTTGAAAGCGCTGCTGCACATGTATTTATAACAAAAACAGTTCACAAACAACAATCCCCCTCATCCAGCACCAGTAGCAATTGCTTTGTTTTTCATTTAACTTTGGTTTTAGATTTTTCTCCCTACTCACTCTCGTTCCTCTTCTTAGTCACCCTATCCCGAGCAGCACATGCTGCGGGTTATTATCTGCGGTACAAAACCCAATTTTCTGCCACTACACTAAGTGCTCAGTCAAAGCATGCACTACAAAAGCACTATCTGAATGTATGTTAAGTGTCTCTACTGGAAACTCGGTCATGGCTGTCAAGACTGCTATTACTTCAGCTTTCTGTGCTGAATAACCTGGCAGGCACTTCACACTTACCTCCTTTTCCTCTGCTGGGACCTAGAAGGCACATCCTGCCCAATACCGAACCTTACCCTTGACCCATCTACATCCCCATCTTGCTGTGGTGTTTGGAGAGACAAACGGATGGAGAGTATTTCACAGTTATTGGTTTACCCTGTAATTCAGTACCCCACCTTCCCCACCTTTAGGGGGATACCCCTTTAACTTGACTCCTTAAGGGTAAGCTCATGGGGGTATGTGGTGTGTGTAGTTCTATGTATATTGAAGCCTACTATGTGTTTAGTTGCCATAATTGCCCAATGGAGACCCAATAGATTCTTACTACAGGTATCAAACCCCTTTTCCACCAGTGTCTGCACATGGTAGAAAAACCCTACTGGTCGTGTCTGGCCATGCACGTCTTGCAGTGACACTGCCAAGAGAGCCCTCTCAGTGGCTGTTAGTTGTATTGCAAGCCATTTTTCTCTGTTTGAATTTCGTAAGGCAGAAGCACTAATTAAAGCTTTCTAATGCCTCAAATGCAATTTGGTCACTGGGTTCCCACTCCAGTTCCTGTCTTACCTCTCTTGCTCTTCAGATGTTCATATAGGGGTGAGCATGTTCTGCATATCCCTCTATAAATACCTACAAAACCCAACTAAGCCCAAGAATGAGCACAATGCTGTTACAGTATGTGGTCATGGTAAGGTCTGTATTACTTTTACTTTGTCCAAGTCAGTGGTTCTAACACCCTCACTAACCCGTACCCCCAGAAGCATTACCTCTGGCTGTGAGCAACTGTGCCGCCTTAGGATTTAGTTTTAATCCAGATGTCTCCAACCGCTTCAATACTTCATCTAGCAATACTATGTGTACCTCCATAGTTTCAGTTTGCAACAATATATCATTTACATACTCATCTACATACTTTATATTGCCTACATAACAAAGTGCATATAGGCAACCGAAGCTGCGTTTATATACAGACATATTATAATCTATATGACATGAATAAACATTGAACAGAATAGGATTAATTTACAATCGTTTACAAAGTAAAATGTGTGTCTATACAGTTATATAATGTACATACAAAACTGTACAACTGAAACGATACTAAACAAGTGTGTGTGTGTGTGTGTGTGTGTGTATATATATATATATATATATATATATATATTATATATATAATAATGTAATATAACGCGCTTCCAACGGTTATGTAAAGCGCATTGCCTACATAACAAAGCGCCTACATTGCATTACCATACAGCTTGGTATGGAAACAGTATCCTGGGAGACAGTCAGCATGGTTTTAGGGAAGGAAGATTGTGTCTAACTAACCTGCTTAATTTTTTTTGAGGATGCAACATCGACAATAGATAATTGCAAAGCATATGTGAAGTAGTTTTTTTTAAAGTAGTGAATAGTTGTTTCTTGATGAAAGAAATGCACAGTCCTTTTTTCAGATATTAGTTTGGTTTATTCCATATACACAGGTTTAATTCTGGAAACAAAACAGTACAGATCACTCTTTCACATACAAACTGTGCAACACTTAAGTTAAAAAACAAAATATAACAGAAGAAAATAATATAATGCAATACTGTAGGTTTTATCCTCCAGATCTTCTCGATCGACAAGTCTCCAATACTAATCTGAATGAAAGAGAAATGTGTGTTGAGCTGAGTGCATCTTGATTAAGTGTCCACTGATCTCAGCCCCTCTCCTTCCTTCTCTTTCTGGGTTCAATAACCCCGGACACCCTGTGGAGAGTCTCATGTAAGTGTCGTAAAGAAAACCAGTCCTGCCTCACGTTGTCTAAGATAGTGTTATCTTGATGTGGCCCTTTGATCTTTGTGCTTAACCTGTGTTATCTCTTGAGCGCATCGGTTCCTGCAGCAGTGTGCGTTTGTGTTTATTCCAGCAGTCAGCCGGTCACCGTAAGTGCAATGAAATGAAATCTTGCAATCTCGCATTTACCAGTTACTATACCTCCTCTGATAATCTCCTTTTAAAACTAGCAGAGTGTACAAACCTGTAAACAAGTGTATCTTATATTGCATTCAAACTTTTTTTTCATGTTATCCAACATACACCACTTTTAGAAATAAAGATGGGGGGTCCCTACCACGACAGTCTCCCACGAGGTACCCTGACCCACCTGCTGTCCTCTTCACTGGGTATGAACTCCATACACACCCAAGTCTAAACTATCACGCTATGGTCATTAAAATATGTGTATTTATCATGCGTTGTAGTTATGTGCCCCCTTAGTTTCAAGCTACAAAATTAATAAAATAAACCTTTATAAGAACATAAGAACATAAGAAAGTTTACAAACGAGAGGAGGACATTCGGCCCATCTTGCTTGTTTGGTTGTTAGTAGCTTATTGATTCCAGAATCTCATCAAGCATCTTCTTGAAGGATCCCAGGGTGTCAGCTTCAACAACATTACTGGGGAGTTGATTCCAGACCCTCACGATTCTCTGTGTAAAAATGTGCCTCCTATTTTCTGTTCTGAATGCCCCTTTGTCTAATCTCCATTTGTGACCCCTGGTCCTTGTTTCTTTTTTCAGGTCGAAAAAGTCCCTTGGGTCGACATTGTCAATACCTTTTAGAATTTCGAATGCTTGAATTAGGTCGCCGTGTAGTCTTCTTTGTTCAAGACTGAACAGATTCAATTATTTTAGCCTGTCTGCATATGACATGCCTTTTAAGCCCGGAATAATTCTGGTCGCTGTTCTTTGCACTCTTTCTAGAGCAGCACTATCTTTTTTATAGCGAGGCGACCAGAACTGAACACAATATTCAAGATGATGTCTTACTAGTGCATTGTACAGTTTTAACATTACTTCCCTTGATTTAAATTCAATACTCTTCACAATGTATCTGAGCATCTTGTTAGCCTTTTTATAGCTTCCCCACATTGTCTAGATGAAGACATTTCTGAGTCAATAAAAACTCCTAGGTCTTTTTCATAGATTCCTTCTCCAATTTCAGTATCTCCCATATGATATTTATAATGTACATTTTTATTTCCTGCGTGCAGTACCTTACACTTTTCTCTATTAAATGTCATTTGCCATGTGTCTGCCCAGTTCTGAATCTTGTCTAGATCATTTTGAATGACCTTTGCTACTGCAACAGTGTTTGGCACTCCTCCTATTTTTGTGTCATCTGCAAATTTAACAAATTTGCTTACTATACCAGAATCTAAATCATTAATGTAGATTAGGAATAGCAGAGGACCTAATACTGATCCCTGTGGTACACCACTGGTTACCACACTCCATTCTGAGGTTTTTCCTCTAATCAGTACTTTCTGTTTTCTACATGTTATCCACTCCTTAATCCATCTGGCTGCTTCAGATAATATTAAACCCAAATTGTCTTTTAACAAACTCAATCTAAAACCAACCAGTTAATCGTATTATTTCTTAAAGTGCATGTTTCCCCAAGAATATGACATGGTTTAGGGAGTGGTTAACATGTATAAAACAGAAAGTACTGATTAGAAGAGAAACCTCAAAATGTGCTTTTCAAAATATGCAGTGCATCTACCACCTTGTCCATCTTTGCTGCATCAGAATCTTGTTTGGTAAAACTTGAAGTCATTCCAAACAGTAAGTTCTGCTTCTTCAGCGATCCATTTGCAATGTGTTTTTGGGTAAAAATTAATTTCTTAGAAAAACGAGTGCAAACCAGTGCAGACAGACAGCCAGGCACCGTGAGTTGTCAAGACTGATCGATGGGCTATCAGAGACTCATTGAAACAATAGAAATGTCAATAGACAGCTCACTTGAAGAATGCAGACTGATATAATGAAACTTCAATACGACTGCAAGTCTTGACTGATAAACACAAATAATACAGCAACATTTAATAGTAGAAGGACCAGAGATATACTCATACCTAGAAGCCCTGTCTTTCTGACTGATTTCAAAACACTACATATAGTATAGCAAAAGGAGAATAAGTCGGATGTAATTCGTTTTTTTTTGTTGTTTTTTTTGAGTCACATAAACATCTGAACAAACTGATTCACATTTTGGTGTAATTATTAAATTTTATTTATTGTTTAATTATCACACGCACGTGGTAATTATTACAAATTAGTGCCAGGTGCAGGGTTTAAAAAGGATGCAGTCAGTCTACTCTGGGCTGCTGTGTGAAGAGCCCGTCGTTGTGTCGTAGTACTCAAAGGTACTGTGTGAAGCCTTTGTGTATATTTGGGAAACTGTGCGTGTTTGTTTTGTTTTTCAGACGGTACACAGCCTAGCTGTCCGGTCATTAGTTTATTTTTCAGGTTTGTGTTTAGTCAGTGCTCGAATAGGTGTTTATTTCTGTTTAATTCCTTGTTTATTAAAAATTAGCTTGTTAGTGCTTTAAAACCACTTTGCCGTGTTTGGGCTGTATTTTAAAAGGGCAAAACAAACCCAGTCATCCAGGCTCATTTACAACATTTATATTCCAAATCAAAACAAGAAAATGTAAATAAATAAACATCTGAAAAGACATCAGTTTACAACATACCTATTTATAAAACTGAAGCGATAGCAATACATTTTTAACTTTCAACAGCAATCCCTTTATTACCAGACAAGCACAAGCAACTGAACAACATAGATAAATAAACTTGGTAAAAAAAAAAAAAAAACATTTTACAGAAGCACACAGCACAAGAGGTTATAAAAAAAGGTCTAATTTATTTAAATTTTTTTCGACAAAAGGGTATTCCTTTACCTTGAAGGCTGTTCACAGTCAACACGGAATAATGTACTTCTCCATGGCACCTTTCTGCACAGGTCACAACTGTCTGAAGTTTTATTTTTATTGCACTTGCCAACCTGGCATTGGTGTCTCTTGCGGCTCTCAACCGGGTTGCCAGCTTCAGCTGTGGGTACACGCTTGGCAGTCACACTCTGTTCCAAATGCGAAGTTCCTGTGAAATATATTATCCCCTTGGTAAATTATTCTCCTTGCATTCTTTGTAAAGTACCCAGGAGTTAATGACTGCTAGGTCCAATACATTGTAAAACATCTAACAGGCCACAGTTGAGAGCCAGCTTTCATGTAATACTTCTGTGCCATCTGATCCAAAACATCAACTCCATATTTTGTTGCCTTTTAAAACTCCACGGTCTCTGGTATTTATTTTCAATAGTCCCGATGCTAATTGACGGACCAAAGCAGTGCAGCTGGCAAGCAGGCGCCAGCCTTTCAAAAGGCTGATTGAACAACAATAGACTGTCACTTATTCACTAAGGCAGAGAGTAGAGACTAATCTGATTACAGCTAAACATATAGCGGACTGGTAAATAAAAATAATAAAATAGAATATCGTTCTGTATAATCAAAATACAATTGTTTTCTGTGTGGTCGTCAATGTGACTGCTCCTGGGGCTTTTAGGTATAATTTAATATCTTAACTTATTTCTGCACTCCTGCGTTTCATGTTTTGTAAGAATATTTAATACATACGGACATAAAGGTACATGAACGCATAGCCCCATATGTGTTACACGACTGGAGAAAATTACATTTTAAAACCAAAAACTGCCAAAATGATTGCCACGGGGCTTCTAATATTAATTGTTACAATATGTTCTATGTGTAATCAATCAATTTAACCGCTCCTGGTCGGAATAGGTATGACAGTATTCTATCTCGTTAATTTTTGGAGCTATATGTAATTAGTACATATATTTAGGAAAAGTCAGGAAACCACAGCTCCTTATCTTAAACACACGAACAGCAATTTAAATTGAAATTACAAAAACTCTCAAAATCACCGCCTTGGTCGTTCTAGTGTTAAATGTGTAAAACTCTAAATGCATAACATGTTAAATGAAATTGCATAATGCCAATTAAGTTTTTTTTCAGTGCATCTGTTTGAACATGATACTTTTTTTAACGAACAAGTAGTCAAAAATAAACCACTTTATCTAATATACAAAAGGCAAAAATGATTAACATTAATCTTACTACATGATTAATACATTAGGTTGGCTGTGCTGACAAGGATGACAGAAAATATTTAGCTTACACTGTTCATTTGCAAATACAGAAGCTGTGACACTATCACTATGTTTATTATATTTAAATACCTATTAATTTGATTAATGCAAACTTTTGTATGATTCTTAACAGCTGCTGCTAAAGCTGTGTTACATTAAAGTTAAGTCCTAGAAGAGGATAATTAGCAACTAGCTAATTGTTAAAAGAAAAGTGTCTTGTCTGGTCCAGGCATTGAAGTAGAGTTTTACATTGCAGTAGGGTGGTGCTAAGATACCACTTTCTTTTGGCTCAACAGTTCTGAGATGGTTACTTCACGCTAAAACACATAATAAGATGCATTTCAAATCACTGATATTTCTATAGTATTAAAGTAGCCAAGATGTAAGTTAACATGAGATAGATATTTACAGTAAGCAGCAAGTCAGCAGCTAACTAACAATTTTACAACAATATAATTAATTCAATGTATTCACTCTTAATTAAATTTGAACACAGGTTCATTTAATAGGGCAGTCGGGAACAAATGGGACGTAAGTCAATGAAGAAAGTACACACAGGCAATAAAAAGTCACAGAATGTTTATTTGAGACCAAAAGGTAGGAGGTTCAATCCAAGTAGGACAGTAATGTTTATATACAAAGCTCATTACTATGAACATTCAACAACAGCTTCTCAATAAATACAGCAATGTCCTGGATATTTAAAGCTGAATAAAGAAATACAACTAAAAGCAATCTATCAAACAGAAATAAAAATGCAAATTATGATAAGGAATAATCACTTAAATTTCAAGACATCAGAATAGCAAATAAAACAGAATTTCTACCAATTATACCAGAAACACAAATGTGAAAACTTCAAACTTTGCCAATGCCTTTAAAATACATGTAACTATACCATTATAGCATGCAAGAAGCAATACTGTGGAAGTGAAACACAACATAAACCTTCCTTTAAAATGTTATTTGACATACATTAGTTGCTTAAACGATTTCCACTATCTTATTAGAAATGAACTGTTTAGTACTGATCCGTACATTCTACTTGGAGTGCGGTGAGCCAAGGAGTCCCCAGCCAACCTAATTGACCCCACCTGGGTAGCGCTTGGCCAATTGTGCGCCGCCCCCTGGGAACTCCTGGCCATGATCGTCAGTGACATAGCTGGATCTGAACTGGCGATCTCCAAGCTTAGGGTGCACCTGCACTCTGGGCGGAGTGCCTTTACTAGATGTGCCATTCAGGAGAATTAATTTGTGTTACATTTTGAGAAATTATTATACTATTACTATAATGGATTTCGTTGTCTTACAATTTGTAGTGAATTTAGAGCTCTGTTTAACATAAAACCACATAAACATAATTATTTTAGGACAGATGTGTAGCAGACCAAAAATTCTATGAATATATAAATATATTTTGCGACTGATGTTTACTGGGATAACTTATATTGATTTCAAAACTGCTGTATTGATAATATGCACACCAGATTGAGGCATATAGTCACAGTTACAAGTCATAAACACGCATTCAACATTTTTCACTATATATTTTAAAATATTTAATTTAGAATAAATGAATAATATTTTGGCAGTGACTGCACTGCCACGTACATTAGACTACGACAGAAGTGCATCGGTTCAGCATATGGTACTATAGATTCTGTAGTTTAGTATAGTTACCCTGAAAAAAACAAATGTGGTGATGGGAGCGAGTGCAAATGGTCCTGTGCAGGGTTGAGGCCTGGAGCTGTTACTTGTTTTTTTTTTTAATTTTGAAATGTTCGGTATTGATTGACCAGAATTAACATTGTACATTGTCTAATACATTGGTATGAGGGATTCAATAACATTGTATTGAGCTTGTTTATCACTGCTAAAAAACAAAACAAAACAAAAAAAATTTGTAAAAATAGGATGTCCCGTTCCCTTAGCTGCACAAATATTGTCTGTTTTTTGTTTTTTCTGTTTTAAATTTTCATTTCTGTTTTACCGAAAACTGATTGGATGTCAAAAACAGTTGAAAGTTGATTAAAAAAAAAAGAAACGATCATAACTGACTTACATCCCTATTTGAGAATGAATAGAAAATAAATATAACTGATTTTTTGTAACTTGTATATTATTTAAAAAACAGTATATAATACAGTTACTTATAGGACAGCGAACGTCTGTGTATGGTTTATAGCAGTTTTCAACCTTGTGGTTGCCATCCTATAACCTTGTATTACATGGAATGAACTATCAATGACACCTTAACATGAAGTGTTGCGGAGTAGTCTTATAACAAATGTCAATTTATAATGTCTTTCACTGTTAGTGCAAAAGTATAATCTGCTGCTTTTTTTTGGTTTATTATTGTTATCAGAAACTTTTTTTTTTCACCATCTAATGTCAAGTGTAAATGTAAATCTATTAATTTCAGCTCATATAATTACAATTAAAATGTATTATCTTAAACAACATATTTATTGTATTTTCAAACTGTCTGACTACTCGTTTTAGTATTATGGTCTACCTGGGGAACATGTATCTCTTTCTCAGCTACCACTTAAATGGATGTATAATACCTTAAAAGTTTTATAAATGTAGCAAGCCCCTGTAATTTTAGCAGTAAATAGCTCATGCAAGTGATGTACATCTCAAATTCAAACCCTCAAAAAGGCTTCTGGTGCGAGCTATTGGAAGTGAGAAAGCTTTAATGTCTGGGGAAAGACCAAAGACAGGACATATCCACCAAAGGACACAGAAAAAAAGCATTTCTAAATGAAATCATACATTTGCTCTGCTAGCCACTCTAGTATAAAAATGCTTAATACAAGATGTATGGAAATGACCTCCAAGTAACTGTAAGATAAATTCCTTTTTTTCCCATCTGTATTACATGCTGTATATACCAGTACTAATCCCAAACTACAATAGAAAAGGGTGAATTTCATACAAAAAATAGATCTTGGAAAGCTGAGTAAATAGCTATGCAAGTTGCTAAAATATATATTTGACCATTATTCTGTGATGATTACTTGTAATAATACATTTATATTGACTGCAAACTAATATATTGCCAAGACAGCAATCTCTTACAATGTCCTCTAAATGATGTGCAAAGTTTTCCCTCACAACATCAATGTTAAACAACATTCAATAATGACTTGCAAAAGCAGTGATGTATATAACTGATTTGCGTTAATTGTAAGGAACATGAAGTGCATCGTTTTGGACCAGGCAACTAAGTTAACTTATCTTGCTTGTTTTAAATGTTAAGGTACAATTCTGAAATATCAACACAAGCTTATTCAACTTATATATTGTAAAATTAAAGCACGGATCCTAGCACGGATTTTTCAGGTAACTTACTTCTACTCTCTCATCAAGATTCATAATAATTTACCAGCAACATAAAGTTGGGTACTGCCAAATGTATAGAAATAAAAACAAAGTAAATTGTACATTTATCTGGTAGTATTCAAACACCTACTTTTGACATAAAAATCAATGTAATTCATTAGTAAAATTAACAGTCGTTATACATTTCAAGAAAATCGGCAATGCGCCATAGTACAACTGCAGGCCTTGTCAGCTTACTCTCATATCACCAGGTGTTATTTCTTTGAATTAGATGACATTTTGTGATTTGCATTATTATATTTCAATAAGTAGGTATAATCTTACCCATTGCATTTTGCATTTTTACCCCAAATGTGGTAGAACTGATTACCAATAGACATTGCAAAGATAGAATTCTTCTCTTTCTCTCAAACATCTAGTTGTGAGTTTTGGGCAATAGTGGCGCAACCTTTTACGTACTCATTCGCATTTGTTTTGCCAGTGGGAACAGACTTTTACCCAGCACACATTAAGATACACAATGCTGTGCATCAGTCAATTCACATACCATGGTCTAAAGGGATAATAAATTAAAAATGCATTCCACCAAACATCTCTGAAGGTTAGATGACTAGAATGTAAACTATTCTCCTTTTTTTTTTGCATGTTACCAATTGTCACACAATTTAAAATGGCTAGTTATTGTGCTTGTTATGTATGCCAGGTTAAGGGTTGTAGGTTTGCCTCCACTATAGGGACGTAATGCAATGCATACTGGGTAATTGTGGGAATCACATACAGTATTTTCCTCCTTATTTAGCATATCTTGAACCATGAAGAAGATAGTTATCTCTAAAATAATAAAAACACAGAAGTTACATTCAAATAGAAGGTGTGTATTTTGCAATACAAAAATAATAGTTGCTTTAAAAATAGAGATCAGGCTTTTTAATTTCTAAAATATCACAAGATAAATGCAATAAAATAAAGTTAATTATTCGTTGAGCATCCCCATTTAGAGATTCATTAATTCACTTAAACAACATGCTTTTGTAAGTATTTTGTAATCTTACTTACTGACATGCATCGTAAATGATTAATAAATAAAAAAACAAACAGACTGATTTCAGATTGAGTTTGTAAACATTCTATGAAATGGCTGTCCCTGACCAGGCTAAAACAGACTTTGTAAAGGCGGCTGCAAAAGTGTAATATTAAATGAATGAAGGTCCCTGTGAGCTCCATGCCAGCCCTTTAATGGATGGCTAGAAATGGGACATAAATTCCTATGAATTCTTCATTGACTCGGCAGTGATTTATTATCAATGTCTGTAAAAAAAATGCAATATCTCGCAGAATTTGTAATAAATAACCAGAGGGTTCTTAGACAGGCTGTTATTGAGCCTTCTATGATGTTGTGATGATGTGCTTCTTGAGATTGCAACTGTGGGAATGCTTAGAATCCGTCACTCCCCATGTTCTTCATTGCATCTCAAAGCTGTAAAATGTTTAACACCACCCATGTAGCTGTCAGGTAGTCAGCTTTGAAATTATTTTGTAGAAGATTTTTTCTGATTGTGGCATGTAAGAGGAATGTAGTAGTGTAGCCAGAGGTAGATGTTGGAGCAGACAGACAGGAAGAAGTCAACAGACAAGATGTTGTAAATTAAAAGAAAGTCTTTATTATCAGGACTGCCAAAGTGCAGCTGCAGAATTCACATGAACATCCAATGATTGACAGGATCAAAACTGGATAACTGTGATACTGACACTAACAAAACAGAGAAATTGTATTTGCAATAACTGCTCCAGGAATACATAAGCTAGTATCCCCCTTATAACTGCAGTCATTTAATAACCTGCACTATCTTACAGGCACCTCCTCAGGGGAAAGATCCCTCCAAATGATTCACAGGGAACCTATATACAAGCCCCACCCCCTGGAACAGTCTAAAAATCATACATACATCTTCTGTTACAAACATGTTTATTTGACTCAATGTCACTAGACTATAACACATAATAGTTAATTCCATTGGCATTCTGATTCCATTACCCTTAATACTAATATTAAAACCCATACCATCTGGTTATACTATTATGGAGTTTACTTCCCTATTGACTTGTATAGCCCAAGATGGCATCCCCCATATCTCACAGGCATGCAACACATGCAATTTCTCCATATCAGTACATTGTAAGCAATTGTTTAACACTATTATATTTTAATAATCCCGCTAGATAAATATCAGCATTCTTAAATTAAAACGTACAATTTTACTGTTGTGTAAACTTTTATTTTTTCCCCTTTTCAGGTTTCCCCACCGTATCTCACCATCTCACCGGTAAGAACATAATTATTTCTTCCCCTTTTCTTGGTGCACAGTAGTTTACATTGGTGTTATTTACTTAGTCCGTTATTTGTACAGTGATGACATACATTTATAAAACCAGTATACTCAACCGGCACAAAGAAAAGTATTGCTCAAAAGTCTCTGCATTGTTTATTTTAACCAATCCTTGAATGGTTTTATTCCGTGATGAAGTTTTTGCACTGTTTATTTTAGCCAGTCTATTTAAAGGGGTGCATTCTTTGAGGAAGCCTATGAATTAATTGCACAGCAATAAATATAAAAATGCATTCTCTCTGTTCAACCTTTTTATATCGTAGAGGTATAGTTTATGTAGCGTCATATAAGTTACAAACCTATTTTCCTATTACCTTCCAAGTTGTAAGCTGACCAAAGAAAGTTAGGCACTTTTAAAAGCAATTGCTTTCTCTTTATTTTGGTCTCAGAAAAATATTTAGATATGAACTCTTTGTAATTCTTTATACTGGTAAGATTCATCTATCTTGTTCTACTTGTTAGTACTACTGTAATTTTTCTTCACATTATATTTTTCTTGCAGTACGTTTTAGAAAATATATTACCCAGTTTGAAAGCTCCTTCTTAAACATCCCATATTTCTGACTTTTCCAAGCTTCACTTATACTTCAGTTATTCTTTTATAGTTTCAGAAATTCTTGCTGAAAAGCAACAGCTGCATTCAAATGTACAATAGTTAGAATCTGAATTTCGCACAACAGATATTGTTTAAACTCTTCTACAGTTTGTGATCAGGGGGTATCCCATAGCTACTGGTCTATTTTATTGTTTTCAGTTGATTTTTCTACCCAATCAAACCGCTATTCTGAAAAAAAAAAGCCTAATTTGTTTGTGGCACTTTTAATTTAAATTGTATTTACATTGAAATACAACATCACACAATACAGCGATGAGATGAGCCAATGCAGCAACCATGGTCATAACCAATAGATGAAGAAAATCAAGCAACTCTATCTGGCAAATGGTACGCTAGCAAACAGCAGCAGATTGTCAGAACCCTCAAAGAGCTCTAAAAGACTGGTGAGGTACTGGCAAGAAGGTACAGAGACCATTTTCCACTTGCAGTGCCATATTAGTGTAGTCTTAGGACAACAGACCTGTGGCAGGAATGGCTGCTATGACTGCTGATGTCTTGTACCAAATGTCTTGGATTTAAATTTGTTTATGTTGTATTTGCTCATGTAAAATGAATGTTCTGTAATGGAATGTTGCAATATATAGCATTGTCAAGACAACTCATGATATTTCATTCTGTTAAATGACAACAAGTAGCCTACCAGTACTATCAAAACAGCACAGAAGATCCAAATGCACAAATCATTTTGACAAACTGTTGACTTTACCGGTATGTAATAGCTTGCATATTTATTGACAAATACACCTGCTTGTCAATTGTTAATGGCCCAATAAATATATCGGCTGAAAGGAACAGCATGCTGTTTAAAATTTGGGTAGACTTTGTCTTCTCAGAATGCTTAAAGAAAATAAGGCAGGCTTACATTCATTCAATTTCACTGCCAGCCAAGCACTGCCACCCAATTCGTTTTTAACCACACTGTTGCTTTATTTTACATTGGGAAGCAATCTGCATTAATATGCTTCCAATAAAATTTTTAACTTTTCCACTTGCTTGCAAAATTATTTAGCTTTATACTGTAAACAATGTGAAAAATGTTACTGTACACTCCAATAGGGATGAAAAAAGGATTTAAAAAAGGGATGAAAAAACATGTGAAAAGGCCAAGCTTTTCCATAAAGATTTTTTTTACAACCAAGAAAGAATAAAAAAGGGTTTGCATAATGCACTGGTATCGTTGAGAACACACAGGCACAAATGAGGCATAGCTAGTTTTGACCTTAACAGCATTACAGAAGTCACACACTATAATAATGCCATCCTTACTAGAAATACTTGCATCCTACATAAATCTGTATGACAGCATTCCCCAATGATTACACCGTGTAACAATTTTTTTTGTTCCTGGGTAGTAAGTGTTATTTCCTAATTGCTTATGCCTCAAAAGTATAGAAAATGGCTATTATTCCCCACAAACTTTGCTTTTGTAATGAGGACAGTGATATTTTGAAATTTACCTATTTCCGATGAGAAAACAGGCGAATGTGTCTTTTCATTCACATAAAGTCAGAAAAACAACATATGAATCCAAATTAACATGTATTTATACGATTATATGGCGGCCATTTTGTTTTATAAAACATAACCATTTTGACATATTTATATTCCATTGTTACTGGGACAATAACTACCAAGTTTGGAGTTTGTTGGTCAAACGGTGTTCAAATAGCAGCAGTTTGCTGTTAAGGGCACGTTTCGTTAAAGTTTGTGGCAGCCATTTCGACATTAAAATTTATCGCAGAAATGTCTGCTTCACAAACTTGATGCGGGTTTGGATGCTGATGATATATGCCAAGTGTCAGATCAATCGGTACACCGGTTCCCAAGAAGATTTCGAAATGTTTCTAAAAAATGTGTCAAACGGCCATTTTTGTTTCCAGTCAATACAATTTTTTAAAAGTCAGTTGTATTGATATAGTATCGTTTGTCAACTGCGCAGGTTTAAATTTCAAATGTAAACATATAAGTGGCAGCCATCTTTTATAAAACATCACCATTTTCATATATTTGTATCCCATTTTTACTGGGACGACAAGTTTGGAGTTTGTTGGACAAACGGTTTTCAAACAGCAGCCATTTGTTAGGGATGCATTTCCATAAGATTTGTGGCAGCTATTTTGACATTAAATATATATATATATATATATATATATATATATATATATATATATATATATATATATATATGGATCATAATATATAATTTTATTTTAGTTGCTAATTACAAATGGCTGCTGTATGGCTAGCCTCTAACTTGTGTCTTCTACGACGTTTGAATTCTCTTTCAGTAGAGAATAAATTTGTTTGCCAAAACCATCAAGGCATGAGCCTCTGAATTGACTGATGTAATGAAAAGCCCACAAATCATGAAATCATTTTTACATTGGATGTTACTGAAAACAGTGGAAAAAGCTTAGAGTAGCATGCTGTGTGCCTAGTTGCATTTGAGTTAATCAGGAATTCCATGTACTACCTCAGGTTTGATTAGTGATTAACACCAGATATAACAGTTGGGAAGATCAGAATGTCAGGCATGCTTGTATTTGAACAACTAATAAAAAAAAAAAAAAACACCAAACACAGGTAATTAGAAATTCCTAGTATGTGCAGCGCCTCTATGTATTGGGTTATTTGTTAATAAAAAATAAATATGTCCAGCTCAAACATTGTTATCGTAGTATTGATCAATCCTTCGTGTCCAGGTGCAAACAAATTGAACAGAAGTGTTATGCTTTGCAGTCCTTGGAAGAGGTGGTGGCTCACATTGGTTGCATTATTAATCTGTCACCCTAGGACAACAGCAGAGATAGAAAAAAAAATATTGATTTTTAGCTTTAGCTGAAATGGGGAATGAATTATTGTTTAGCAGAATAGTGACAATTCCTTCTTTCCCCTCTATAATATATGTCTTATTGAAAATGGCCAGTGACAGTTATATGATATAGCATTCTTGTAATTTGTGGTAATTGATTTGAAAAGTTGATATTATTTATTCGATTAACTTTTATATAAAAACAATGTGTAAACAAATGTGTTTCTTTTATTTTCCACTTACTGAGACCTTTGACGTTTTGAAAACCACTTTGTCTATATAACAGTTACTCTAATAAACACTTTAACTCGTCACTATCACAAACACTTTGTTTAACACAGCAAAGATGTTTAAATAAATTAAGTATCATTATTAACAAAGCAAATGTGAAACATATATGGTAACACTTCAGTTTAGGGATCCAATATAAGTGATTATAAACAATCTATAAACATGTTATTAATTATGCTATTAATTATAGACTATGATTAGAAATAATGAGAGTATTATTATACACTTTTGTTATTGTTTTTGCACTGTTGTTTATAATCGCTTATAGCTGACATAGTCTGTTTGTTTATATGTCTGTCTCACCAATTGAATGGGGTTGTTTTGTTTTTGCAGTACAGCTATTACACACGTTTGCCATTATTTTGTTTTTGCTATTGTTTATAACTAGGGGTCTACCTAAATCGCGATTTCACATATTTTGTGGAAATCGTGAAATTGAGGGGTCACCGTGAAATTCACCTCTTTTAGGGGCCAATGCTTACCAGACAAGTACGGAGAGGAACAAAAAAGAAACCTTGTTTAAATATACTGCACAACGTAAGCGATGCAAACTACGTATCTTCCTTCTGTAGATAGCCCTTTTTTTATTTATTACAGCTTTTTTTTTTTATTTTAACAGCTTTGCGAAACCAAACTTGAAAGTCAGCCCAGACAAAAACATATCCTGTCGGCAAGTTAAATCAGTACTACGATCGAGCACAGCCACCTCGCTTCAGCCTGCTGTTTACTCTTTCGCAGTTGAAGTTTTTAGACCCGAATAGACACGTTTTCTTTGTTTTCACTCGGTACTAATAAAATTAATTATTCGATGGGACAAATAACATGACAACGAATGTGCTGCATACATTGCCTTTATTAAAGTATGCCAGATGCCCTTGGGTAACAGAGTTTTGGGGCTGTTTCTAATCGATTTCCACATCTGTATAAAGCTTTGCCTTAACTTCCAACCAATTCAGTGGATGCAGAACATGCAGTCTCAATGTATGGGCAAGTCAACTGCAGGAGGATGCTGCATGCTTGCCTTTAACAAATGACAGCTTTATAGTGTTCTGAAATGCTGTCTACTTAGGTTTATTTAATGTTTAAACAGGTCCGCGAAATCCTAATTTTATTCTGCAACCTACCCATGAAAAATACATAAATTTAACGTGATTTAAGTAGACCCCTATTGTAGTAATGTGAATGTGTATGGATATAATGCAGTTCAAGTTATGCCACTAGAGGTCAGTAGCGTCCTACATACTTACCCTCTACCTAGGATACCGTGGGGTCGAGGATGTCCTTAGAAAACACTAATGTGTAGGTTTCAACAGAGATTGTTCTAATAAAGACACTGTGATTAAAGTTGTACTCTTGCATCTTGGATCTCGGGTTATTACATATGGCGACGAGGAAATCGGACAACTTGTCTTAGGTCGTTGAAAACGGAGACAACGAAGGAGAAAAGACAAGTGTAGCTGCATAGCTTCGGCCCAACCTGCTAACGTTAGCGAGAGCGCTCACAGACAACGGAACATGGCTGCCACGGTAGGAACAACCGCACCATTTGATAGTCAACTACAGACATGGGAGGAATATTGCAAAGTGCTGTCGCATTTTTTTGAAGCAAATGAGATTGACAACGGCAATAAAAAGAGAGCGATTCTCTTAAGTTCGGTAGGAAGCCAAACATGTAGACTGATGAGAAATTTGTTAAGCCCAGATAAGCCAGGGGACAAATCGTTTGACGATTTAGTTGAACTGTTGAAAACGCACTACAACCCAAAGCCCAGCGAAATAGTTCAACGCTTTAAATTTAACTCGAGAAACAAACAGGCAAATGAGAGTGTGACTGAATATGTGGCAGTGCTAAGAGAACTGGCTCAACATTGCAACTATGGGGACAGGCTAAAGGAAATGTTACGGGACAGGCTAGTCTGTGGTATAGACGATGATCATATTCAGCACAGGCTGTTAGCAGAAACTGAGTTAACATTTGAAAAAGCACTGAAACTTGCTCAGGCATTGGAGACAGTGAACAAAGACGTTTAGGATTTACAATGGCAAAGCAAAGGAAGCAATGGTGCTAACTGGAAACATGCTAGCCAGGCTACAGTGCAAAAGCTAAAAACGTGGAGGGAACCACGAACTGGCAGAACTATAAGGGCATGTTATAGATGCGGTGGTGAGCACATGGTGAATGACTGTCGTTTTCTTAAGGAAATGTGTCACAGATGCGAAAAAAAGGGGCACATCAGGAAAGCGTGCAGGGCGAACTCACCTGTGGAGAAAACCAAACCTAGAGGAGGAGTGTAACAAAGTGCCCGCCCCTGTGTATATTATCTGTTATGTGTTGCGTGTGGTGTGTTTAAATGTTGGTGTATAGACATTGGTACACGGGATATAAACGGGTCTGTGTAACACGAGTGTTTAAAAATGTATATGTGTATTTAGGCACGAGGATTGCACAGCACTTCACGTGCAAGTAAAATGTAGTAATATGTGAGCACGGGGAATTGCACTTTATTAATTCACGTGCTGGGATTCAAGTGAATAATTAATTGGTAATTGAATCCCAGCACAATAGTATATATAGATGCACGTTGGCACATACTGGGGTTGGGTGTTCGGTGAGCGGAGAACGGGATTGGAGACGGAGGAAATTAGTAGTAGTAGTCTGTTTTCGTTTGTCTATTTATTTTGGCGTAGAGTGCCGTGTCCTGTGTTTTTCGTGTTTGTGTAAACCTTTTATTTTGTATTAAACCGGCGCCAACAGGCGTCTTCATCACTTCATTTCATCCGTCCTGTGTTTTGTGTATTGCCTTACCTTTCCTGGTTCTGACGCCGCCCACTTCGGCCGTCTCTGTGACAGGGAGGAAAACAAAAGCAGGGAAAAGTGGAAAAAAAAACATGGGGCTCATCACATTAGCGAAAATCCTGAAACAGATGCAAGTGACGGTGAAGACGTGTTCATTATGAATAACGTAACAGAGACAAGCATTCCAAAGGTAGCGCCTATCACATTACAATTAAAAGTGAACAAGTCGGATGTGCAATTTGAGGTTGACACAGGGTCCAGTGTTACAATTATGAATGAAACAGAGTACTCCAAACTAAGGAATGGGGCAAAAGTACCTGAGCTAAAGACATGTTCCCTGCATCTCAGAACCTATACAGGCGAAAGAGTGAAAACATTGGTTACTGCAAACTTAACTGTACAGTACAGAGAGACTGTTAAATAGCTGCCAGTAGTAGTAGTGTCTGGCAAAGGACCAAACCTACTGGGCCGCGGTTGGATTAAGGAGTTGCAATTAAACTGGGGACTGTAAACCAGATAGGTAGAGACAAAACAACACTCCAGGATGTGTTGAAGAAACATGAAAATGTATTCAAAGAGGAACTGGGGACATTGCGAGGCCCACCGGCTAAAATATATGTTGACAAAGAGGAAACACCAAGGTTCTTTAAGCCAAGACCTGTGCCTTATGCTATGAAACCGAAGGTGGAGGCTGAGCTGGACCGCCTCTTGAGAGACAAAATAATTGAACCAGTGAAATTCTCTGAGTGGGCAGCTCCCATAGTCCCAGTGCTAAAGCCTGATAACTCTGTGAGGATTTGCGGAGATTACAAACTTACTGTAAATCGGGTGTCCAAACTGGAACAGTATCCCATTCCCAGAATTGAAGATCTTTTTGCAAAGCTCTCAGGAGGGGCAAAATTCAACAAATTGGACATGAGTCATGCCTATCAACAGGTAATATGGGATGAGGAATCAAAAAAGTATGTAACTATAAACACACACAAAGGGTTATTTACTGTAAACCATCTTCCATTCGGGGTTTCATCCAGTCCAGCTATCTTTCAGAGAATTATGGAGGGTTTGCTGCAGGGAATTCCCCATGTAGCCATTTACCTGGATGACATCATGGTGACGGGCAAGAATGATCAGGAGCACCTGCAGATGCTAAGCGAGGTACTTCGGAGAGTGGAGGAGGCAGGCCTACGGCTAACGAGAAGTAAGTGTACCTTTCTGGGAAGTGAGGCTGAGTTTCTGGGTCACAAAGTGGATGCCACAGGACTACACCCACTTAAGAACAAGGTACAAGCTATCCAAAATGCACCTGCACCTACCAACATAACAGAGCTTAAGGCTTATTTAGGACTATTGAACTATTATAACATGTTTTTACCTAACCTGTCAACACTGTTGGCTCCACTGCAAATTGTTGAGAAAAGACACAAAATGGAAATGGAAAAAAGAGCAGGAGGCTGCTTTTGAGAAATCTAAAAAGCTAATGCAATCCAGAGATATACTTGTGCATTACGACAGTGAGAAAGAGCTGATTCTGTCCTGTGACGCCTCCCCCTACGGGATAGGCTCAGTACTTTCACACCTCATGCCGGATGGGTGGGAGAGACCCATAGGTTTTATGTCAAGAACACTCACATCAGCTGAACGAAACTACTCTCAGCTTGAAAAAGAGGGACTGGCTGTGATTATTGGGGTGCAACGGTTTCACAAGTATCTCTATGGTAGAAAGTTCACCATATGCACATTTCATAAACCGCTTCTTTCACTCTTCAACGAAATGAAGGCTGTGCCACAGATGGTGTCACCGAGGCTCTGGCCAGAAGTTATTTCTGGTGGCCCAAACTAGATGAGGAGATAGAGACACGGGTAAAGGCATGTAGCAAGTGTCAGGAACACCGGAAAGCACCAGCCACAGCCCCGCTACATCCCTGGGAGTGGCCAGACAGACCCTGGAAGCGATTACACATAGATTATGCAGGACCATTTATGGGGCAGATGTTTTTGATACTCATAGATGCTCATTCCAAATGGATGCGGACACTGCGGACACTGTCTCAGAGCAGCTTGCTTTGAAACCAGAGGAACAAACTGGGAGTTCCCCAAAGGTGGGCAGGGACAGTCAAAGCATGGCACAAGCTGTGCATCATTCCCAAAGAACTGTCAAAAAGCCTGGTTACCTGAAGGACTTTGACTTGTAAATAAAAAAAATTAAAAAAAGTTTGAAATTCAATGTTTATGTACAGTTAAGGATGGACTATTGTGTGTAGTTGTTGTTACAGCAATAGTTCAGAGGCATCTAGTGTATTAGTGTTACATTTTGTTTATAACTGTGTTTAAACTATTTCCAAATTTTAGAGAGCTGAAATCTTAAGGGGCTTATCAATCTTTTGGCTTGCGGCGCCAAAAGAGTCATTCAGCGATCGTGAAGATAAGATATTTGTTCAGCAGTTAGTTTATGACTCTTTCTAAAAGCATTCTTTGTCAGTGGGTGAGTTTGTGACCAGAAACCAAGAAGACACAGAATGGTTTAAGATTATCCATCTGTATATTTCAACTCAGTTACTTTCACACACAGAATGATATTATGACCCACTCTGACGCTACAGCCCAATTCTATGCACCATTTAATATGTGCACCCTCAAAGCCACACCTAGATATATCTAAAACAGTAGGAGTCCACTTCACTTTGCTTATCAAGCAATATGTGCACCCTCAAAGCCACACCTAGATATATCTAAAACAGTAGGAGTCCACTTCACTTTGCTTATCAAGCAATATGTGCACCCTCAAAGCCACACCTAGATATATCTAAAACTATTCTAGTGTTTGCCTTGGTGTGGGAGTGATTTGTGCTTGTAATCAAATCTCTAACTTAGCCCCAACTGACCACTGAAGAAAGAGTTGGATGAACATTTGAAGTTGACATAAATTTAAATATATTCAATTTATTGAGCTAGCAGTGACAGAGTTTTGCGATGGAATATCCAAGACATAACTGGATGAAGAGTGCCCATTTTGGTGGAGGAATTGCTGTTTCAGTAGAATACCTAAATAGTTAATGATTCTTGTTCTTTGCAAAGACATTTCTTTTGTACCCTGAAGTGGAGACGAAACACGAGGAAGGCAGACCCCAGAACCTGGACCTGCCCAGCAGGTGAGCCTTTGTGTGCCTGTATTGAAGAAGACAAGGATCAGCGGGAAGAGGCAGCGAACTTCTATTAAGTATTCAATGAGTCATGTTTTAATCCTCTTGTGAACTCAAGAACAAGCAGTCCTTAAAGCAAAATTAATGTTTTGTTTTAGGTAGAATGTAAGAAAAGCATTAATGCTTTCAATTCATGCTCTGAAGTTAATGAACACTGTAGTAACTGTATGTGATTTATACAAATTGATTTGGGTTTTACAGGGCAATTATCAATCTGCGTTTAAGGCTAGAATCCAAATTTAGCTGTCCTGGTAATAGATAATTCTTGATAGGTTGTCTGGATGCAAAGAGTGTCTATCTTGCAAGAGTGAGAATTGCCTTCTGAACTAAAACTATATATTGTACCCCCTAGAATTTTTCACATTTTGTCATGCCAGTGCCTCAGAGTTTCATACATTTAAATGAGGATATTTTTTCCACTTATCTACACACCATACTCCACACTGTTATTGAGAAATAAATTATATATTAAAAATACAAAACTGAAAAATTATAATTGGATAAATATAAGACCACAACACTTTGCCACATGGCTACAGAATATCCTGTAGTTTTTTTTGCGTACTTCAAATGGGACTCAAGGTGGGCTTTCTTGAGAAATGGCTTCCTTCTTGCCCCCCTACTATACAGGCCAGATTTGTGGAGCGTTTGGGATATTGTTGTCACATGCACACTTTGACCAGTCATGGCCATTAAAGCCTGTAGCTTTTGTAAAGTTGCTATTGGCCTCTTGGTAGCCTCTCTGATCAGTCTCCTTCTTGCTCGGTCATCCAGTTTGGAGGGATGGCCTGATCTAGGCAGGGTCTTCGTGGTGCAGTACACCTTCCATTTCTTAATAATCATCTTGACCGTGTTCCAAGGCCTTTGATATTTTTTTATACCCATCCCCTGATCTGAGCCTGTCAACAACTTTGTCCCTGAGTTCTTTTGAAAGTGCCTTGGCACCTTGAAATGTACTACCCGGCAGAGGGAACCTATAGGAACTGCTGAATTTATCCTGAAATCAGGTGAATCACTACAGTTTAACACAAGTGGAGGCCACTTAACTTGGTGTGTGATTTTGAAGGCGATTTGTTACATCTGAGCTAATTTAGGGGGTAATCAATTATTTTCTGTTTTACATTTGTAATTAATTTACAACAATGTGTAGATTTTATTTTTCACTTTGACATTATGGACTTTTTTGTGTTAATCAGTGGCAAAAACTCCTAATTAAATCAATTTTGATTCCATGTTGTAAAACAATAAAATGTGGAAAATTCCAAGGGGGGGGGGGGGGGGGAGCCACTGTGCGTGTATATATATATATATTATATATATATATATATATATATATATATATATATATATATATATATATATATATAAACATCTCAAACCATCAGTAGATCCAGAGTTGCAGAAACTTATGGAGATATAATACGTTATACCTAGAACTACCGCAGCTGTCATTTTGACTGTCATAGTAAAATCAGTGGGTTTGGCTTAGTGCTGCTTCGCACTTGTTTTGAATAGCTACAGATATAATAGCTACAATATCCACAGCTGTAAAAATACTTATTTTCTATTTAAAAATACTTATTTTCGATTTAAAATTAATAGACCAATACAATACAGGACTGTGCAGGAAGTCTAGGCGTGATTATATTGAAAAAAATAAATATAAATTACTAAATAGTGTACCAAACCAGCTATTGCAAGACTGGAGATGGTTGATTAGCTAACAGAGTCGAACTCAGGCACAAAATAAAAAGGTAAACAGAACACACTTGTATAAAACAGTCAAACAAACAAATCTCGATCACTTTTCTCAATTGCTACGCAGAGTTTCATAAGCTCCTGCTACATGTCAAAAGTCGTCTCTGAGCTGCTAAAACCACTCTGTTTTATAGCCCAGCATTTGCATTCATAAGTCCCCTTTCAATACCACCCCCAATTCTCGTGTCAGTACTCGTGTTGTAACAGGTTTCCCTCACGTGTACCAAGCAGGCTGCAAAAGCTGTGTCACAGACAATATCCTGACTGAAAACACAATAACATAAAAATGTCTGATTTACAACGAACTTATGAGAAAATACAAGTGAGGAAATCGGAACTAAAAAAGGTAAGCACTGTTTAACACTATTTAACACAGAACAGTTTTGTAGCATGTGACTCTGCAGTAGTTCTAGGTATGTATGTATTTTCGCCCAGTAGTTCTAGTGTTAACTGGCTATTAATTATTTCACTACCCCTCAGCCATAGTCTGCAGATATAGAATAATTATGCATGTTATAATTACTAGCTGACAGTCACACATTCCCACAAGGTACTGTAAAAACATTTGTATTAGTCTATTTTCTAGGTATTTTTAGGGGGTCCTATAAAGGGGGGAGCAACTTATACACCATGTGACCTATAGGCTTTTTCCTGAAATTGTATCAAAAAAATTAGTACAATTTTTTTTTTTATAAAGAACAAAACACATGTGCATCTCAAAACCTAGCCCACTTACAGATCAATGTGTTATAACTCATAAGAACATCACTCTATGAACAAACTTAACAAATGAATATCCCAAAAGCATGTGTTTCTTTTTTTTATACTGAATTTTGATCATCCGTTAGTTAAGGCATAATTTTGTGACACGTTCCACTTGTTCGATGTGGAACAGGAACAGTTTTTTACCCTTTTGGCTGACAGCGATTTGGGAATGCTGTTTGTGCATTGTGGAGATTTTGTTTAGACAGAAAGCAACTATAGCATTAATAATATGGCTCAAATCCATAAAAAAACATTTCACTATTTTACAGTATAGACCATCATAAATCAAGGCTACATTTATTGTATTTTACCAGTATTGCATGTACAGTTGTAATTTATTTATTATAATACAATGAAATAGCAGTACAGCTAATATATATATATATATATATATATATATATATATATATATATATATATATATATATATATATATATACATGGAAAAAACATAACAGTTGATAGTTTTCAAGCAAGGGATTCAATTTTATACTACAAACCCATATAAGTGTAAAAGTAATCACGACTATAGCATTTTGGATGTTCACACTCATGAATAAAAACATAAGTTTTGCTTGTATAAAAGTATAATGAAATATAAAAAAAAAAAGTTTCCACCAGTTTTCTATCCAGTGATCTTTGTCGTGCTAGGCAAACAAGTGCCAAAACAAAAGTGGTAACTTTAGGATTCGCCTAGAAGCTCTTGGGGAAACTAGATTGGCCCGAGCAAAACTAGACTCACCAGACCACCGGGTTTCACCCTTAACATATATATTCTATATGTGAAGAAAAAATAAATATAACTCAACACCACCAAGGTCTCTTTTTTACATTGAGGTCCAATGGCAATTCCTAACAGGTTACACATGGATACAGGCAAACTGGAACCGAGCAAGACGTTGTTTGAAGCTGTAAGGACCTGGTCATCGAGACTTTATTCTTGTAGATACTCTTTGTATTGATTTATAGTTTTCTTACTATTTTAGACATCTCGTTTTATGATTGACTTGTTGTGTTATTTTTCAGATATTTTTGGGATATAAAGTTTAGGTTTCTGATTCGTTTAACTAGCCTCCCCATTCTTTTTAACTTTTGACAAAAACTTATATTAAAAGACTAGTATTCATTAATGGAAAATTGAAGCCATTGAGGGTTACAACATTTAACCTAAGAACCCTTGTTAGTTTTGAAATTCAACATAACAAATGCTTGTTTATAGGTTTTTTAGAATAGCTTTTCACAAGATATGGGGATAATTGTGCTTTATCATTATAAACCATGAATGTGAAAGAAGACACACAACAACTAGGGGGTCTGATATTAGAGATAAAGCTATACTTACATTGTATTACATCCACAATCTTCTGATCCAAAAACTTTTTTTTCCTTTCAGGGACCTTTCCATGCCTTCCAAATGGAATAGCATCAGCAAGATCCTCCTAGCTGAAAAAGTATTCAAACAGAAGATGTACATACACACACACATCAATACTACATAAAATGTACAATGTATAGTATAACTGACCTTTTTCTCAACTGAGGGAGGACTCATTGATGAATCATCACACTCCCTTATCTTTTCTGGCAATTTTCTTTGTCCTGCAGTGCATCTGTCTACAGTTCTAGGATTACTCACTTACAAATCATTGTCTTTTGTCCAGGAAAAATGCACTAAATTATGTTACTATAAATTACTAATATTTAAATGGAAGATACATTCCCTTGAAATTTCTATATGTTACATTACATGTTTAATTTATCCTAAATATAAATACATATCAAAAGGCTACTACTGTATTTAATTGTATTGATGTTGTTTAATAACTACATTTTTATTTTCTACAACCCTTTGCTGACATATAAATTAAAAGTAGCAATATATTCAATGTTGCAAGAGTAAGTGACATCTATTTGCTAACAATTAATATTCTCATCAGAAATGCATTAGTCTTACAGATGTAAGTTACAGCGTATCCCTTGCACATGTTCATTCTAACATAACATAATACAGAATTCATTATTTTACCGGTTCCTGTTTATCAAGTATACTCTTGCACTGTGTAGGTTAGGCTACAAAACGCTTAAAAAAAACATAGAAAAAAAAACAAACAAACAAACAATAATAATTAAGTGTGCATTACACTAACTTGAATAAAATGTATGTATAGCTTTAAGTGAATAAACACATTGCTTTAAAACCTGTATTTTTTTTTTTTTAATTCTTATAATACAGTTAATATGTACTTAAAGATGACATAAGAAAGTTAACAATCAGCCTTTAGATTCAAACTGCACTATTTTTCTGGTCGTATAGCGCGTTATACCTGTAAACTCCAAAGCGTAAATTAATGCACGGATGTCACAATCCTGGAGTATGCCCTTCCGCCCACTGATGCCCTTTGCTGATGATGTATTTTCCTCGGAGTTCCATGCCGACATTACCTTAGACTCTGTTGCTCATGAAACATCAGCACGTTGGGCTGTATTAGTCACTGAAGCTCCTGCCAAATGCACCCCAACAATCACCCCTCTTTCAAAGTCACTGTCTCCTCTTGCAGACATGCTAGCCATAATTGTAGGCAAACAGGCGTGAAACTGGACAGGATATATATATTAGGCTTGTAACTATACTAATCTAATTATTTATCGATTGGGACCTAACGATAACAAATCGATTTTAATGAAATCGAATATTACATGAAATTATAAACATATCTTGTATATATTAACTTACTGTGAAGAACATAATCTGTGTTGTTTCTTCTAAGGTTACTGAGAATATGCGTCTGTGAACAAATGGACAATAAAACAGAGATCAAGAGTAACCTGTTTTGTTAATGTATTTTATACATATTCTTTTCTTTTAAATCAGCCCCATCTGTAGTTAAATAATATTTAACATTAATGTTGTCATGTGCCGCTGTTTCAGAATTTTATTTTTTTTATTTATTATGTGTTTTTTTTTTTTTTTTTTTTTTTTTTTTTACCTTTTCATTTTGAAGCATGCACTATCCACAACCTTTTTTCATTTTTGATTGCTGTCCGAGTCTAAATGCCGTTGGATCATGGCTCAACGTATGTGATCCAATTAAACATTGCAGGTTGTAGAAAATAGTTAAACTATTACTGTGAAGTTTTTTTCTGTTTTTTTTTTTTTTTTAGCATTTTGATTTGATAATGATCGATAATTGTTGTTAGAATTTGTCCGATAATCGATGTCAACATCAGGGTTCGATTTAATAGAACGAGGGACACCTGCCTATAGCAGGCAGGCCGGTGTATAAAAGCAGGTCAAGGGCTGTGTTTGCTGTCTGTGTGAAGGCTAATTGTGAAGAGACCTGAAGAAAGGTACTGTGAATAGTATGCTTACTGTGTGTAATTTGTTTTTGTAACAAGTGTTTTGGTAACTGGTAAATGGCTTGGCCATCTAGTTTTCTTAACTAGGACTTATGAAAAGTTTAGTTAGCCCTCCATTGAAGGAGTTAGGTTTTGGTTTTGTTTAGTTGCTGTGTTTTGTTTATTTGCATTTGCGAATAAAAGTGCACAGAAAATTGCTAAAACTACATTCTTGTATCTGGTCAGGTATTTCAAGGGCGCAGACCAGATGTTTTAAGAATTACAGAGCTACGAACATCTCAATGGGTATAGTGGTACAAATACATTTTTGTATATTCTCAAGGTTTGTAAAAAAAAACAAACATTATGAATACTGTATGCGTCTAGTATCCACACCTTTGTATTTCTCTACAGTAGCAAGATTAACTGACACCAAGACACCAATTGTCGCATAGGACTAACAATACAGTCTCCTAGGAGTGATTTGCTGGAGCCATGATAACACTATGTAACACAATTTTTGTTCCTGGGTAGTAAGTGTTATTTCCTAATTGCTTATGCCTCAAAAGTATAAAAAATGTTTATTATTCCCCACAAACTTTGCTTTTGTGACCAGGACAGGTAAATTTCAAAATATCACTATTTCCAATGAGAAAACAGGCACATTTGTGTCTTTTTGTTCACATAAAGTCAGAAAAAACAACATATGAATCCAAATTAACATGTATTTATACTAAAGTAATACAAAAATGACTACAAAAGATTTAGAAGTGAGTAGTTTTTTGAGATTTACGATTATACTGTAAATTTACAGTGTAATCGTAAATCTCGAAAAACTATTCACTCATCATCAGGAAATAATTAATCCAGTGAAAAGAAAATATAGACCTGATTTAAACCCTTAGTTATCTGGAATGCACTTACTGAACATACTTTAGCTTGCATATACAATTATTTTTTAGTATTATATCAAAAAGGTCAGCATGAAAAGGCCAGTGGACAACGTACATCTTTTGAATTGATGGCAGTACAAAGTTAAAAGGGTTGTTTTGTACTTTGTGCAGTGTACCTGTTGATGCTGAAGTGCAACATACAAACATAAACAAGAGACATTACAGGTAGAAGAAAACAAAAGCCTGATATGGCAGAAAACTGTTTTTTATATGTTTAAGTCCAAGACTGAAGAGTTGGTTTAAAAGAGAAATACACTTTGCAGATTAACAGAAAAAAAAAACTTATGTGCAGTAAATATACCTCTGCATAAAAAGTGTTCAGATCAGTTTTTACGTGGGACAAGAATTGCATTTTAAAATTAAAAGGTAATCATATTCCTATTTTGGTTGTTTGAAAAAGTACAGTACAAAAACAAACCATTAATAAAATAAAAATACCTCTGATTAGGACTGTGTGTTTAAAAGAAAACATATTAAATAGACGTTTAAACAGTGCGCTATATTACATTAAATATATTTCTATTTTTTTTTTTTTTTTAAGTTAACATCTTTGTAGCCGAGATCATTCCTTGCATTTGTCTATTTTTAGCCATGACTGTGACTTGGTTTATACATGCTTTTACTGTAGCACAATCATGCATAACCATAACACAGAGGCAAATGCAACATGCTACCATGAAGAGCAAAAAAAATAATAATAATAATAATAATAATTCTTGTTTAAGGAACATACGTTTATCTCTAGGGAATACAATCATCAAGTCAGACCGATTGCGATCTGCATGTAATTTTCTTCTGTCACAGGAAAGCAAGTCATAGTAGAAAGGGTATGGTACTGCAACCAAGCTTTTTTCGATAATATGGCAAGACCATTATTCTAGCTTATATTTACAGCCCAGAGCACAAGAAGATACTGGTGGATGTTTTGTACTTGTGGAGAAAAAGACAATCTATCTAATATCTGTATACATTAAATTGACAACAGGTTGACAATAGCAATTGTGGATGATGAAAAATACATTATTCCTGAATACTGCCTTTTTATGTGACAAATTAGGTGATTTCCACCGGGTTTGTGATAAGACAAAATGAAGTGTGAATGTGCTCTGACTTATTTAGCACCCATTCCACTTTAAATGAGGTGCCCTTGCCTAATGGTATTTTAATGCACCTACTTTGAAACCTAATAGAGATGATTGAATTTGAAGGCAATGCTGACTATCAAGCAAAGGAGTGATTGAATTTGGAGGTGTTTAGGCTGCTGCACTTCAGCCAGGCATTAACATTAATGCTAGCCTTAAGCTTTGCTTTCCCATAATTAATCGTTAAACAATGTGGTCACGAAAAAAAGCATTTTGTATAGGATTCATTAGACGCTGATAGTGAATGGCTGAAAATTACAACTGAGTTTGTGGTAATTGAACTTCTAGTGACATACATTACTCTAGGCACAATAGTAAATGATAGTGGATACTTGAAATGACTTACCAAAAACAGAATTACTTTTTTGCTCGGAACCAAACAACATTAAGTTTGAACTAATTTTCTTACATACGATGCTATACTTCAATTACATTTATTTTTTATAACTTGTCATTTGTAGAAAATAATAGTCTGACAATTGTGCTCTTGTCTGTTTTGTGTCCTCATTAAGAGTAACAATAAAATACCTGGTTAAAAACTGTAATGCTTTATAAAATGACAAATAAAATAATGCTTTATCTCAATGTTATTCGCTTTAGATTACTACTTCAACAGTGCTGACTGTTCTGAAAAATACATTCTATTTAATTGATTTCCTACTTATAAAATCACGGTTTCACAACTCTGGTATACTGTAGTTACCTGTAAAACTCAACTGAGTGCCAAAAATTGTGCGTTGGTAATACCAACAAATTGAAGCAAACCAGGGAGGTAAATCCCTTGGAACAATGTGGTACATGTTAGGGGTGCTTAGCCATGCTGGTCCACTGGTAGTATGGGAAATATGAATCTGTGAGTAGCTGCAGTTTGTTGGTTTGAGAATCTAAACTCCATGTGGTTTGCTTTCTCCTTTTTCATTGCTCTGGGTCTCACTTGAGCTGAGGACACATAGAATTGGTTTAGGACTGTGCACCATTGGGGGTTGGGTTGTGACATCGGTCAAGGGGGCAGACATTAGGAAAGTATTTTATTCTGAAGCCAGGTAGGTTAGAAAGTTTTTAGTGATGGAACAGGCAGTGAGGAGTTCAAATACAGTGCTCAACCTTTATGACGCTATAGTGGGGAGCCATAGTTGCAAGACTGAACTATTTGTGTTCCGCCTTATAACAAGTATAAAAGGGCTACTGACATTATGGAACAAATCAGAACTACAACTCTATTGTGTTATAACCGATTCTGCACTATAACAGGGCGCATTATAACGGATGAGCACTGTATTTTGAAGCCGGTTAAGCCTGACACGTTGGACCACTCTCTGATTTAGTTGCCCAAACTCTCTTCCTGGATGTCTCACAGCAATAATAGAAACAATCAAACCAGTCTTTCTGAGCCTTGTCATTGAATAAGGCAAGGCACTAGGAACAAAAAATGTGTATCCCTACATGCCAATTTTGATGATACACTTAAAAAAAGGCTTGTACTTGACGGTACATACACCACATATTTATCCGTTTTTTTAATTTGTTTGTTTGTTTATTTGCTTACAGTGGTGGCCACATTTATTTTTATGATTACTGCTTTATGATCACCATAGATTTGACATTTGTTGTTATATTGAATTCTATCACCTTTAAATATACATATCAGGGTTTGAATTTCAGCGCAAGATTGTGGGAATCGCGCATTTTCCAAGTTGCTCCCGCATAACTGTAACTTTCGGTGAGGGAAAAGAGATATTTTAAGACACCAAGCTGTATTTTCCACCCAATTTAGAATGTCTGAAATGCTACAATAATCTGCAAGGAAGTGGGTGTCAGTAACTAAAGCACTATGAGCAGCATTCTGAGTAGCTCTGTAAAATAAATAAATAAAAGTAGTGCTGGATTGTGACGGAAAGATGAGTTCTGGTGATGAATCTTCCTCCCAACCTGTGAGGGCGCTAAAGAACGAGAGGAGAAGTATCTGGAAGGGCTGGCCTGACAGTTCGTTTCCCGGTCAGGGAAGTGGGTCAGCCTGGAGGGAAGCGCGACTCTGTTGTATGACCGTATTGATTTGAGAGGTAAACGAGAGGCAGCTGCAAGTAATAAGGCAGCTGCAACCGTTTATCTCGATATCATGCGGGATTACATATAGGGGCCAGGGTAACGCTGGTCTTCTCCTTCGTTTGGGTTAAACGCTTGGAGAGAGAAGGATCGAGAGAGGAGCTCTCGTTGTAAAGAGGAATTGCGTGCGTTTTGCACCACCAGACAGTTAACTCACCTTTCCGGAGCTGTCGACCAGGGTCAGCACAATCCGGATCACCACTGCACGGAACCGTCACGAAATACAGTGTCTTCACCCACCACAAGCACGTCTGCACTCACCCAGGACTGGTGACCGTGTGTTCGTTTTGTTCGGGACTGTGCCCTATTATTGCTATCCCCATGCTTTACACATTGTTGTGTATAGCCGGGGATTTATTATTTAACGGTCACCAGACCTGGATTATAAATAAAAGCACCTTTTCACTGGAAACTGTTGTCTGCCTGTCACTCCTGCATCGCATCACCGCTATACCTGTTCCCCTCCACTAGCCACTTTGCCACATGGATATTTTAAGTGCCGTGAGACTTTATTCTCTCGTGCATGATTCTCAGCCTCTGTCTTTAAGGATTATAAAAACTCAGTAAACTTCAGTAAGTAAACAGTTTTTTTTTTTTTTTTTTTTTTTTAATTTTTAACTTTAAAGACGATATTAAGTCTATCTAGGTGTTGTTTGCAAGCAGTGACATTTCATATTTTTTTACATTTTTTTGAGCCATCTATTATTTCAATATATATAGCTGTGAGCAAACATGACTTATTTTTTTATTTTGTACATATATTCTCATCTCTACCACATATAGTATGCCTGACCCTGTTGCAACTTGACAACATGAAAGGAAATGTCCTTTCATTTGATACATGTATGCAGTACAAGTTAAACATGCATAAATGAAAACAGTGAAAAACAGATGGAAATGGGGCGTAAAGAGTTAAAAAAAATAAATAAGATGGAGCACTGGTTAAGAAGAAAAGCACCAAAAACTTCAAGGCAGGCACTGGAGAGTGCTCTGTCTCATAGTGATGAACAGCTCTCAGTTCTCCTGAAAGCAGCTTGTTTTAAAGCAACACCAGTGTGAATGATGATGCAGTAAAAAAAAAAAAAAAAAATATATATATATATATATATATAATTTTTTTATATAATACATATATACGTAGTGCCGGAAAAAAACGATAAGGGGCGATGTTAATTTTCAAATCCCTCCATTGGCTGCAGCATAGGGGGCAAATTTCACCACCACACAAAAATGAAATTCAATCCCTGCATATAATTTACTCTTCATAATGCAAAATTATTGAATAATTTAGGTTTTTTTTTTTTTTTTTTTTACTTCAATTTATTCATACATTTCAAGGTTTATATGTTTTATATACTTTGTGAGATTTGGTTTGTCTGGACTACTTCCATAAAATAGCTCAGTGCCAAAATTATGGTCATTTTCAAACATTTTGTCATACAAACTAGGGCTTGGACAATATCTTGTAGCTCCTCAATAGTACAATATATTAATTATACTGAAAAATAAACTTTAGGAGTATTCCTCAAAGAATTTCTTAACTGTATCGTCCATATATATATATATATAGATATCTATATATTATATATATATATATATATATATATATATATATATATATATATATAAACTTAGAAAGGGGTCCCCAGTTTAGACCATCAAAAATTTTTTTAATAAAAATATTAAACAATACTAAAGAAACCACTGCACAGTATATATATATACCACACACAGAGATATATATATATATATTTATATATATATATATATATAATATATAATATATATATATATACACAACAAAATATATTATATAATTGGAAACAGCTATTAAAAGCCTTTCTGTGGATATGCTAGGTTTTAATTTCTGAATTATGGTTAACAAACTACAAGTGCTAAAACACAAATTGGTCAAATTCATGCCTGTATATGGTCATTCTATTTAGGCAGAAAGCGGTTAAGGGACAGTCACTGCTTCGAGAGGGCTTGACCCAGGGTCCTTTCAGCATGACAGACGAAGAGCTGGTCAGATTGACGCAGCGCTCTCGTCCTATCTACATAACCTGTCAATGCACGAAACAGGCAGAGGGAATTTAATCTCTGATCCTCTGAAGAAGAAAAAAGGGGGATGGAAAGCCTCTAGTTCCTCTGAGTTTTTTAATTGGAAAGCCGTCAACGTCTTAGGGAGGAAAGCTAGGTTTGTGCTTAATGATACCCTGTTTCCATCATCCCCAATATGCATACATGCACTGTGCACTTGTGGCAAATACATAATTTTCTGTTCTTTAATTAGGATGGATTAAACCTGACCAGGTTAAAATAAATTGTTCATTTCTGCCCTATTTATAACTTATCTCCCGTTGGTCCAGGCTTGAGGAGGGATTTTTCAGGGTTCATTGTATTATGATGATTATTTTTTCTGTGTGAAAGCTCTTCTGTTTTGCCAATTATGGTCATTTGTCTTCATTGAAGCCAGCTGGTTTCAGGTGATAAAAGAGAGTATTGCGAGAAATGGGGGAGTCATCTGGAAGGAGAGCTAATCTGTGTTTGCAGGAAGCAAAAGATAGGCAGAGAATACTTTGTTGTAATTTCTATTTTGCTTTTAAAGTAATAAAGCGTATTTAGAAACAATGTAATTTTTCCTGAACAGTGCTGAGCTAACCTGTCATGAACAGAACTCTGAGGTGCTGTCTGTTTAAAACTGAGAAGATGGAGACGGAGATCGATTCACAACCAAGGAGCAACATGCAGCTGATCATCAGACTCACGGGAGGAATGATGAGACTTAAATCTTTACTTTTACGCTGGACATTGCTAGATTACATTTTTTTTTTTTCCATAGTACTATGAGCTTTTGTTTTGATACTTTATTTTTCTTGAAATGCAAGTTTGTTTGTTTTCCGAGAAGAAGGATTGACTTTGTTTTTGGTTTTTGGTTTTTCTTTTGTAATAAGGAACTTTATAGCTGCATTAATTTACATGGACTGGTTTCCTTTATATTTATATGTTTTTGCTTTGAATTGGGTGTTTGTGCGTAATAGTTTACTAGCAGTCTCCAGTGTTAATGAGGTTATTTTAGATTTTGTTATATCTTTGCCATGATAGATCTTACTGTTTTCATTCGGTTCAAAAATACACACATATACACTGTATGCATTGCATTGAGCTACAATTCGGTAATAATGTTTAAAACTAAAAAAAAAACACAAACTTTTGGTCCCATTATTCACTGTAAATGAGTCTTTATCTCTTTTTTTTTAATTGGTTAGTTTTGGCTTCTGTCATAAAAGGCTGGTTGTTACACACTGACAGAACCTGTAGCTCACTAACCCGCTTAGCGAAGGTGATGGCTAAGAAAAAGCTAAGCTGTCTTCATAGAGAGATAGTTCAACTTTATGGAATGTACAAGTTAAAACAAGGCCTTATTGAGAGCCTCCAATACCACATCTAGACTCCACTCGGGGAGGATGTCCTTTCTAGGAGGACGTAACTGCCGAGCACCTTCTAGAAAGCGGGTTGCCAGAAAATGAGCACACAGGGAAAATGGCATGCAGATATAGCTGCTAGGCACACCTTCAGCATAGAGTGGGACCTACCTGCCTCTAGCAGATCTTGCAGAAACTGTAAAATAATTGCTATAGAGCAATAGATGGGATCATGACCTTTGGTCATACACCAATTTTGAAAATATTTCCACCTATAGGCGTGCAATGACATTGTGGAGCTGGTCCTAGTATTCCGCAATGTCCTAAGGCATGCAAAACTTACAAGTACAAAACTTGCTCTTGTCTGGCTTTTCTATCGATACAGTTTGTCCAATCAGCCATCTGGACCTTTTACAAGACCTCATCTTAGATTAACTTTACAACTTCTCCACTCAGCTAGATCCTATATGGCTAACTCTATTTCTGCTATAAAAGCCTCTTACAAATCAAACTGGACTGCTGTATATTTTTTTCCTTGCCATATCTTCAGCTTCACCTACAGAATTCAACCTTAAACATGTGCTTGCCTTTATAACCTACTACTATGATTATCTCGACATAACCCTGCAAACCTGTCTTCTTCTGTTAGGGATACAGTTCCAATGAAAGGATCTCCATGCCCACCTCACCAGTCTCAACCATCAACACAACTTCTCCAAGGTATCCCAAAAATGAACCTCCACAAACATTGAAAAAACTGCACATTATATCAGATACCCTGTTCAAACTGATATAAATTCTATAAAAAGGTATGCTTCACATCCTACAAGGAAATATTAATGGAATGCATGTTGTTGTGTTCTGTTTTCAGACTTATGTGACATCAAAGTAATACCCTCTACATCAAAACTCAGATTAAGAACTGGTTTCAGATCATTTTTTTAACAAACTTTGTTTTGTTTAATGTGTAACTTTGTATTTAGTTTTATAGTGTGCACATTACATAAAACATATTTTTTCCTGAGATTCATATTTAACTGGGCATGTGGGGTTGATCACTTTAAGATATTGAAGAGCAAAAAAAAATGTAATAAGTAAATTGGTCCCTGAAATTAGCCAAATTCCCAAAGGCCAACATTTTGTTAAATTCCACCATCAAAAAAAAAAAAAAAAAAAAAAAAATATATATATATATATATATATATATATATATATATATATATATATATATATATATATATATTATATTATATTTACAGTTTTGCAAAATAATTTCCAGAGAAAGCCGCCTTTCAAAATGCAGCCTTATGTACTGTGCTATTATGTTTTTTCATCCAAAGAAAAAATTGTGGACACATCATAGAAATATGAATGATTCAGTATACATTTTAATCTGACAATCACTCACCCACAATCAACCCCCAAGATGTATAAAGCAAGTCAATATTGTTAATCACTGTGACATAGAACAATCAATAATACTGAACACTACATCAAAACAAGATGGTAATTTCAATTCGATGCCCATAGTGTGGTGACACAGGGTCTCTTTTGTTTTCTTTTAAACAATAAACGGACAGACTCAGAGATTGCAGGTGCAAATGGAATATCCGCTTTTTATTCTCTTTAACTCTCAGTCCCTATGGGCTGAGACCACGTCAAAACACAAACCCCCTTGCTTATATAATATATCTCTATAGACTGTCAGTACCTCTCCTCTAGTCTCGGTCCTACTGCAGTCGCTCTCACAGCCACTACCCAGCTCTCGTTCTGGGTGACCCTCATAGGCTTATTTACTGTGATTATACTTTTCTGTCTGCTCTCAATCGTTCTCATTCATCACTCTCCTGCTCTGACGTATTCCCTTGCCTTATACCATCCCCCACCCCGACCCACAAATCACTGCAGCAAATCACTCTCCCAAGCTGCCTGACAACCGCGGGAGATGCACCATTCCTCACTGGAGGGGGGTGATCCGACTGGACTGCTATAAACTCACAAACCTTCACCACTGACACAGATGCACACACACACACACACACACTCTCCTTTCCACCTCACTAACCCTCACCTTTCTACTTCCCCTCTCCCCTCTGTTCTAACCCCCCACCCCCAGCATGGTCCCATCGCAGACAATACATGCACCTATTAGAACATAAGAACATAAGAACATAAGAAAGTTTACAAACGAGAGGAAGCCATTTGGCCCATCTTGCTCGTTTGGTTGTTAGTAGCTTATTGATCCCAGAATCTCATCAAGCAGCTTCTTGAAGGATTTCAGGGTGTCAGCTTCAATAACATTACTGGGGAGTTGATTCCAGACCCTCACAATTCTCTGTGTAAAAAAGTACCTCCTATTTTCTGTTCTGGATGCCCCTTTGTCTAATCTCCATTTGTGACCCCTGGTCCTTGTTTCTTTTTGCAGGTCAAAAAAGTCCCTTGGGTTGACATTGTCAATACCTTTTAGAATTTTGAATGCATGAATTAGGTCGCCGCGTTTTTTTTTGTTTTCTTTTGTTTTCTTTGTTCAAGACTGAACAGATTCAATTCTTTTAGCCTGTCTGCATATGACATGCCTTTTAAGCCCGGAATAATTCTGGTCGCTCTTCTTTGCACTCTTTCTAGAGCAGCAATATCTTTTTTATAGTGAGGTGACCAGAACTGAACGCAATAGTCAAGATGAGGTCCTATTAGTGCATTGTACAGTTTTAACATTACTTCCCTTGATTTAAATTCAACACTTTTCACAATGTATCTGAGCATCTTGTTAGCCTTTTTTATAGCTTCCCCACATTGTCTAGATGAAGACATTTCTCAGTCAACAAAAACTCCTAGGTCTTTTTCATAGATTCCTTCTCCAATTTTCCCTGTGGGAGGGTAGTGGGTGGAGCTTTTGGGAAGGAGCCTGAAATGGAGTTTAGTCCTTAGAGCCCTGTACCATCAATGGTATCAAGGCAGGGTTTTATTTTACAAAAATAATAAAAATAGAATAGTCCAGTATTGCAAAAAATAAACAAGAAAACCACCTGGAATACCAGCAATGGTAAACTCAGGTTTGAAATAAAAAGAGTAAACAAAAAATGTCACGGTTACAAAATAAATAACAACAAAGGAAGCACTGGGTTTCTTTGTGGTACTGCGGTGGGTTTCCTCTCATCGCTTCTTAGCTCCCTTCTACAGATTAATGGCCAGTCCTCGCTTCCTCACTCTGGTAATCCAACACAGTGCCCAAGGCTTTCAAGCTTCTGTGAATAACAGCAGTGAATAAAAGCAACACAACAAGCACAGCATGTGTTTTCAGTTCAGCCCAGGGAGACCGAATGGCAAAACCTTACTGCTTAAATACTGCCAAGTCCCACGTCAGCCAATCAACGAGAACAGCACAGCTGATTGCAATGATGGGACCCGACGGCCGCATGGTTCTACCTTGGGCCAAGATGGCCGCCTGACCCGAAACTTCCTGCATGGTCAGAGTTCAGCCTCCTGATCCAATCACGGCCAACCCTACACAGCGCTGCTGGTGGTCGGGAGGGCAAATTACAACAGGGACTCCTTTCAGTCCTGTCACACTCCCATATGATATTTATAATGTACATTTTTATTTCCTGCGTGCAGTACCTTACACTTTTCAATAACAGACATAGAAGAGTCCCTTCAGGGTGCAGCGCCCTCTAGTCCCTTGGTTCGCTACAATATAAAAGGAATATTAACGATGAATTTGGAAAAACCTACAGTGACTGTACAAAAAATAGAATCATCAATTTTAAAATATTTACACACATGAAATAAAGGCTTTGTTAGATGTAGAATAAGTAGGGTGTACACAATGAAATAAAAACACATTGGAAATGTGAAAAAACACCAAGTTATAAAAAGTGCCCAGCCATTTAAAGTGAAGATATCAAAAACACAAGCCACGTTTTAAGAAATCATTGGGGCAAACTTGCCCAGCACAAAGCAAATCGTCACAACTGTAAAAACGGTGGGGGTCAAGGTTGCCCTAATTGTTCTAACTTGTATCAAAAACACAAGCTAAGTTAGAAGAAACAATTGGGACGGCTTGGGCAACACCAAGCAAATAGGCACAACTGTAAAAGTGGTGGGGGTCAAGGTTGCCCCAATTGTTTCTACTAACTTGGCTTTTTTCTTGCAAGTTCAATCAGTTTCTATTGTGCCTGGAAAACACAAGCAAAGATAGTAGAAAGTTAGGGGTTTTGCATCATCAATGTGAGACTAAAGGTAAGAGACACAGGTGGTGCTTTAGTTGTGCAGATTATTGCAGCTCCGTTCCCATTTTTGAATTTTTATCAATATTTTCCCGTTGATCTCAATAAAAGTAACCAGCAACCCAAATACTGCCACCATGACAGTGTTGGAGAATGACACTCCTGTTCTCTATTTCTTATAATAATGAATTATGGTACTTCGTTAGCTTTTCTTTGATTCACTAATAAACATGTGCAAGTTATCTATATAAATGTGGTCATTATGTAATTTGTAAATGTATCCAATAAACACCTCTGTTTGGTGTGATCAATATAATAAAATATTAGCCTGCAGCAAAGTGGCTGCTAATAGAGAACAGGTGCAGAGGTGATGCAGTGCAGGAATAATCACAGGCAGACAATTATAATCCAGTTTAGAAAAGGGTGCTTTATTTTGTATTCTCAGTCTGGCGACCAAATAAGAAAGCCCCCTGCAATACACACCAATGTATAAAGCACAGAGGTAAACAATGTAAAAGGTTTTGCAAACCAAAATAATAATGCACGTTATCCACCCCACAATAACGCAATACATGGTCACCAGTCCGGGTGCGTGCTGTAGTGCTCGTGGTGTGTGATAACAATTTTAAACAGTGAGTGAAATGCAGTGTTGTTCTGGTTTAGTGCTCGCTCAAGGCGACAGCTCCAGATACCTGCTTAGCCATCTAGTGATATACAAACCCAGACAGTTACTTAAACAGACATGAACAAACAAACAAAACACTCAAATTTTTCAAGTACGCTTTTCTCTGCATCTCACACAGTCCTTCCAGTTTATAACAATAAACCCAAGCGAAGGAAAAGATTAACAATTCTCCGGCCCCTATATGCTATCACGCATGACCCCTTGGTAAACGATTGCAGCTGCTTTAATTGCTAGCAGCTGCTACCTCGTTTACCCTCCAGGTCAATACGTTCCTGCAACCGAGTCTAGCCTTCTTCCAGGCTGACCGACTTCCCGACCCTGGAAATGAACTGTCCGGCCAGCCTGTCCAACAACTTTCCCTTTCGTTTCTTCATGCCCTCACAGGTCGGGAGAGATTTCCAACCAGAACTCATTTTATTTCCATCACATAGCCTCATAGGTATTTTTAAATGTTTATATATATATATATATATATATCATATTATATAATATATATATATATATCTACTATATTATATATATAATAATATAATATTATGTTACAAAATGTGTAAAACCTATTAACCGTGGATCTTGAAAACATATCTCTTAATAAATAATCAGCATTTATTTACAGCAAACATGATTATAATAACTCAAATTGTTACCAGTCATTAAAAACAAAGCAACCCAAGTGGTGTTCTCTTCCACTGGCAGTATTTCAATGACAGGTTACTTCTGTTTCGGCGAGCAGGTCAGTTGTGAAAATGCACAGATTTGCTCAAGTAACGCAACAAGGAGGCAGATGTTTCCAAAATGAGAGAATAGCTAACAGCATGACAACTTTTTAAGGTAAGGTAAAACTGTTTATAATTGAAAAAGATGTGATACAAGATCTTTAAAAACGTTTGTTAAGGGTTAGCAATGGGAACTCTGTAAGACCAACTAATATCTTAGATTTAAAATTAAATATGAATCATGTTATAATCTGTGCCCCAGATTCAATATTCATAAAGTTACTGTTGAGGCAATTAAATCTATCCAGGGACTGTTGTAAAATTAATTATAATGCATTATGTACATTCTTCTCTGGACTTATATGGTTAAATTGCTTCTGACAATATAACACATTATTATCGTGTTTTGGAATAACTCGTTTACTTTAAGTCAGTATGATGAATCTCCAAAGCAAAAATAGAACTATACCAATCATCCAATTGATTCAATAAATGTCACATCAATTGCATCTGCAAGAAAGAGAAAGAGACTACAATATAATCAGATTTAACTGATAAGAATCTGTTGATAAGCAAGGTAATACTCATTTCACTGACTCCAGGTTTTAAAGCATAAAAGCAAGCACTGAAAAGTGATCAATCAGATACTGAGCCAAGAAGACTCACTTTTGGGATTGGAACGGTAAACAGTAATACGTACCTTTCACAGTGTAGTCTCAAAAGAGTTACTGGAATACAATGTTTTAACATCAACCAGGTTACACTAACACTGTTTCATCACTGTAATCTGGATACAAACACCCTTATGGGTTAGGGTTAAGGCAACTAGGTTTTAAATTTAGATGTAAAGTTGAATCTGAAATCTGTATCTGAAACAGAAACAGAACATATTTACCAATAATATTTATATTGAATATATTGGACACCTTTAAATCAAGAGAATTCTCTAAAACACGTTTGACTAATTATCAGTTATATATGTCAGTGCCGAGAAAAAGTTTGTGAACCCCTTAGGATTTCAAACCTAAAATGTTATTAGATCTTAACCTTTAGATCTGAACCTTTAGATTCAGTAACTGGTGGCACCCCCTTGAGTAACAATGACTTCAACTAAGCATTTCCTGTAACTGTTGGTCAGTCTCTCACATTAGTTTTGAGGAATTTTGGCCCATTCCTCCTTACAGAGCTGCTTCCTTGCATGGACATCTTGCTTCAGGTCCTGCCATAACATTTCAATAGGGTTTAGGTCCAGACTTTGACTAGGCCATTCTAAAACACAGAATTTCTTCTTTTGCAGCCATTCTTTTGTAGATCTGCTTGTATATTTGGGATCATTGTCTTGCTGTATGACCCACTTTCCGTTCAGCTTCAGCTCACAGACGAATGGCCTAATATTTTCCTCTAGAATTTTCTAATACAACGCAGAATTCTTGGTTGTGTCAATGATGGCAAGCCGTCCAGGTCCTGAAGCAGCAAAGCAGCCTCAAACCATCACACTCCCACCACAATGCTTGACGTTTGGGATGAGGTTCTTCTGTCTGAACGCAGTGTTTGGTTTTCGCCAAACATAAGGTTTCTCATTAAGGCCAAAAAGTTCTACCTTTGACTCGTCTGTCCAGAGAACATTGTTCCAGAATTCTTGTGGATCATCTATGTGTTCTTCGGCGAACTTCAGATGGGCAGCAATGTTCTTTTAGAGAGCAGTGGTTTCCTCCTGGCTGTCCTTCCATGAACACCTTTTGTGTTTAGTCTTTTTCTGATAGTTGAGTCATGAACACTCACATTAGCCAAAGCGTGAGTGGTCTGCAGATCCTTGAATGTTACTCTGGGGTTCTTTGTGACTTCCTTGATGATTGTCCGGTTTGTTCTTGGAAAGATTGTGGTAGGACGGCCACTCCTGGGTAGAGTGACTGTGGTCTAGAACTTTCTCCATTTGTAGACTCCATCTGTCTGATAGTGGATTGGTGGAGTCCTAAATCTTAGAAATTGTTTTGTAACCCTTTCTAGACTGATGAGCATCAATAACTGTTTTTTGAGGTCTAGAGATTTCTTTTGATCGTGGCATGATGTGTTTCCACACACCTGCATAGTGAAGACCATACTCACAAAGTTTCTGATCTTTATAAAGAGTGGGGCCTCCCAAACTCACCACTGAAGATCTGCCTAATTATTTAAACACTTGATTCTAATTATCCGCTTAATTGAGCTGATAAAACCAGGGGTTCACTTACTTTTTCATATACCCTGAATCTTAATTACATAATTTTATTTCAAAAGACATGGAATTGGAAATGTATTGGATATTTAAGAAAAGAAGGCTTTCAAGAAGGCTGTCATGGTAAAACTATTGAATTTCCAATATTTCACAAACTTTTTCTCGGCACACACACACACACATACAAGGCCCTTCAAAACATTTTCCAATTGATGGATCAGGAATCAACAAAAAAAAAAAAAAAAAATCCAAAAAAGGAAAATTCCATAAAGATCAAAGGACAATCAACCATCCTACTCAACCAGGCACCCCATCTGTTCTAACTATTAAAGGAGACCAAATGCTCCAGAACCTATAAGGTTTTTAAAATCAAACATCATAATTAAATGTTTTGGTCTCACTTAAAATATTATATTTTTCTACTGAGTTCCCCAAACTAACTTGCATTTTCAATATTGCAAACTATAGCCGCTTTTACACTGTTACGCGCTTCCCGGGACAGGAGCCAGTGTCATGTGGGTCGACTATGTGATTTTGATTAAGCAGGGTCGACCTGGGTAGTTTGGTTGCAGTTATTGCTGCTAAAGATGGAGTAACTTGTTATTGAATCTAAGGGGGCGATTACTTTTTCACACGGGGGCATTGGGTGCTGCATAACTTTCTTTAATAAACAAATGAAATAAGTATCAAAATTTTGTATTATTGTTAACTCAGGGTCCCTTTTATCTAATATGAGATTTTGGTTGAAGATCTGATAACATTTGGTGTGTTAAAATATGCAAAAATGCAGGATATCAGGCAATTGTGCTAGGATACAGTGTAATAAAAACTCAAAAAGAAAAGAAAACCTACAAAACTGTGATTTTGTTTTATTGTTCTTTACATTACTGTACTCATTTACGTTGAAATTGGGACATACAGCATAGTACTTATAATGCTCCTGTGCTTTCACTGTATTTTTTTTCAAAAAGTATAAACAAACTGTCAGTTAATGTTACAAAACAAGTACGAAACAATACAAGTGTGGATTAACATCCATGGATTCTGTGTTATTTATTTAGAATACAATATTTATTATAAAACATACCCAACTTAAATAAGTTGTATAAACTTTACACTGGTGGAATAGCAATTTCTATTATACTGTATATATTTTAACGACCCTGGATTTATACTGTTGCAGGACTGGTCTACGGACCCTATTGTTTGTGTGTGTGCGTGTGTTTGTTAGCAGAGAAGCGGTAAGCTTGCCTCAGCTGGGAGTGGTGGGTGACATCTGGGACAGTAGGGACATGAAAACATATAGGGAATGTGTTGTGTGAATGTGCTGCTGTGTAATGCTGTGCATGGAGGAGATTTTTGGAATAAATTGTTGCCAAAAACAATGAGACAATTGGTGACTGCCTTTTCTGTGAAACCTTAATCAACGGTAGGAAGGGGGTCCTAAAACCCTATCAATTATTCAATAGGGAATATGTGTATTAATATTACTGTGATGCTTTAGTTAAACAGACACATTTTAAATGCAGCTATTTATGCTTGTTCATTAAGCTTGACTTCTGTCTCCCATAGGTAACTGTATTTGTAATTAAGGCTGTAAAATAAATTCATACTAGAAGACTGTATATTTTTATGCAAGAGTGGTTTCTGGGGAAATGACTGCAGATGGCTTTATCATTATCTGTTGTACAGATCAGTAAGTTGTGTATTGAATTGCTGCTTATCCACTGAAAGAGAATTAGGGTTCAGCTGCTAAGAACAGATTTTCAAATTTCCATCATAGCTGTTCAACATCTGCTATTACTAAGATTAGTCTCTATCCCTGGCATTAGGGGGACAGTCAGTAAGTACTACTTACCTGTTTATAATTCATAGCTTATGAACTAAAAAGCAGGGAATATAGATTTTCTAATTAACCCCTTCAGTGCTAGGGGACGTACAGCATACATCCTATAAATATACAGCGTACATCCTCCCATATATTGCACTGTCCCGCAGGCTGTGAGTAAACGATCATTTAAAAAATGTCACAGTGTGTGGGAGGGTTTAATCTCTAGAAATATGTGATTGGATGATCCTTTACATAATTTAAACAGTGGATGATTGACGTCTAAATTAGCCTATAAGAGTTATCTATGTTATTCAGTCTATTATATTGCAGATCGTGCTTTGATCTGATCAGCTTGTGATGGCTACAACATTTAGGGGATTCAAAGAGCTATTTACCCTAACTCAATCTTATTTTCAACAATTATTTTCAGAACTAAACAATCACTATTGATTGCTGCAGGCTGCCCTATTTATTACCGCACTAGTATATGCCAGTGGCACAGTGCCCTGCAGGCTGTGAGTGACTTCCACAGTTGTACATGTGTGGGAGGGTTTAGACTCTCAAACTTTGTGAATGGTGCACCGGTCACATCTATCAAACATGCATCATGACTGATGCCTAAACTAGCCTATAGGATTTCTCCTTCTTGTTCAGTCTGGAATCCAGGAAGTCAAGTCAGCAACCAAAGTCTGTATTTATATAGGGTCATGCTTTGATCTGCAAGTTGCTACAACATTTAGAAGACCTGAAAAGCTATTTTTGGCAAACTTGATGTTACAGTATTTGTAGAACTAATCGATCACTAGTGATTGTTGCATTGGTTGCCTATAGTGTATCGAACCCAATGTATATCAAAGGCATTGCCCTGCAGGCTGTGAATGATCAATCACTTTTAAAATTTTAGGATGTGTGGGAGGGTTTAGTGTGTTTTTAAATACGTAAATCCATAAATATTTGGCGAATTATACCCATAAAACCTATCTTGGTCCACAAATGCTGGCGACCTGTTGCAATATATACGAAGTACGTATTGTTAGTGTAATCAATTACTGCCTGGAAACTAGCTAATCTTTCATCACTGTGCCGTGGTGTGAGTTGAGCAATCGAGATTGCTATAACATTGAATTCATCAAATTACTTAAATAATTGATTATTCAGTAAATAGATATGAATATATAGATATATATATATATATATATATATATATATATATATATATATATATATATATATATATATATATATATATATATATATATATATAACACTGTCACAGTCCATTTTTCAGAACGTTGGTAGCTCTGTCAGATATATTTACTGCTCTACATTTAATTAATTCCCTATTTCACTTGTTCTAATACATTTATCTTTTTTTTGGGTGAAATAATTGTTATATATTTGCCAACACTGTCACAGTTCATTTCAGACCTTTTGTATCTGTCAGATACATTTGCAATGGTACATTTAATTCCCATTTATTTTATATATATATATATATATAGGGGCTGTGACAGAAACATAACAACTGTTAGAATTTTTTTTCTTCATATATATTCAACATATTGGCAATGTGAAACATATACAAGTTGTCTTATTACCATGTCAAGAAATACATTTTCCAGGGATTTAAAGCTATATAAAAAATATAATTTTAAATGTTATTTTATATTTAACCTATGGTATCTCAATCCGTGGACCAGACATGCCCACAAATGTAACATCACTGAAATGTCCACATTGGTTTTAAAAAAACAATATATAGTAGTCCTATGTTTCCTTTAAAGATATGATTTTGAAATGATTCAGTCCCAGATTCAGGAAAAACTGCAAAAGGATTAAGGTTAGGTTATTAGATTGATCTAACTTCATATATCATCATCATCATCCTCAGCCTTTTTTAATCCACTACTGGACAAAGGCCTCCCCAAGATTCTTCCACAAAAGCATATCTGCTGCATCCCTCATCCATGTTGCTCCAGTATGTTTCCTAATTTCATCTTGCCATCTTCCTAGAGGTCTTCTTCTTGGTCCCTTTATAGTTCTTGGGACCAGTCTAGTAGTTCATTGATCCAGCGATGGTCTGTTCTTCTTCTACATGTCCGGCCCACTGTCATTTCAGTTTGTTTTGCTCTTATAATAACATTGCATACTTTTGTTTGTACTGTTATCCATTCCTTCCTTTTCCTGTCTCCTTGTTATTCCCAGCATGCATCTTTATATACACCGTTGAGTCATTTTTGCATTGAGGGTCTAGGTTTCACATACATAAGTTAGCGCTGGTAGCACACATTGGTCGAAGACTTTCCTCTTGAGGCATAAGGGTAGTTTCCCTTTCAGAACCATGCTTAAATCTTCCAAAGGCACGCCAGCTCATTTTTGCTCTTCTGTTGATTTCGCACAATTGGTTTTCCGTTGCTAAAACTAACTGTCCTAAGTATACGTAGTTATTGACTTATTCAAGCTTGATCACATTGACTTCAATTGCCTGTGGAGCAGTATATTTATTGAACATATATTTTCCCAATCCAGTGTCTTTTGGGGTGGCCATTAAGAGCTTTGGGGAAGGAATCTCCATGATGAACTCGTTTTTTAATCTTGATTTTGTTGCTGTTTTTATGGAGTCTTACTATGGATGTTGTATTCTTGTATATGGTGCTGATCAAGTCTCTGTATGTTTTCTCAATTTCTTGTTTTTTTTTTTCAGAGAGCTTAATACAGATCTTTTGTAAACAGATTCAAAGGCTTTTTCATAGTTGATGAATCCCAAGCAAAATGATAGTTGGTACTTGTTGCTGGTTTGAATCACTTGCTGTACAACTTGAAGATGATCCACTGTGCTAAATCCAGTCCTGAATCCTGCTTCCTCATTTGATTGTGCCGAGTCAAATTTATCTTGAAGTCTGCTGGTGAGTGTCTTAGTAAAAATGTTGTTGATTATAGGTAATTTTGTAGATTATAAGTAAGCTAATAGGTCTTTAGTTCTTGAGGTCTTATTTATCTCCTTTCTTACATAAAAGTATCATTGATTTTTAGTTCCAGTTGTTTGGCACTTTCTTTTGCCGAATACAATCTGTGAAAATATGGACAGTATTTTTGTCAGTTCTTCACCTCCTTTGTTTGTTGTCTTCTCCAAGTGCCTTTCTCATCCTCTTGCTTGATTGCTAAAATCAGTTTTTTCCCTTATGATTAGTCTTTGTTTTGATTTCTTCATGCTTCAGTTGTTTTTGTTAGTTTTCTCTACCAACCTACAGTCAAACAACTGTATATGCTCAGTAATGTGCTTTCTTACTGTCTTGCAGAGCTCAATGCATTCAATCTTTGACTTTAGAGCTGCTGTTTGTTTCATTCCCCTTCTTTTCTTCATGAGATCTTTAGTCGCTTGCATTATCTTCTTGTCGCATTTTGTACTCTGTGTTCCAGTGATGTTTTTCGCTGTTTCTAGATTTACTTGTGTCACTTCCTCATAGATTTTGTTCACCTCGATTGCTTCATCTTTTTGCAGATCTTGAGGAGCACTGAATCTATTCTTCAGTTCCAGATAAAACACTAGGCCTTGCTTCTGGAGCATTTCTACGTTGATTGTGTTGGATTTCATCATCACCAGTTTCCATCTCTCCAGTGCTGTGTTTAGGTGTATTGTGCATCTTACAAGTCTGTAATAACTTCCTGTGTTAAACTTGTTTAGTAGTGAGACATCTTGTATGGTGTGCTTCTTGTTGGTGAGTATGTAGTCAATTTCCTTCTTCATGCTAGTGAATCCATCGCCTCATGTTCGTCCATCAGTAGTGCCTCAGTAGAAGAGAAGATGTCCACTCTTGAGCTCTAGTAGTCCTTTTCAGCATACCTTGAGTAGTCCTACCATGTCCCACTTGATTCTTCCAAATTCTCCTTCAAACTCTTGACGTCTTGCTTCACCTGAAAGTGATCTGCAGTTTTAAGTGGTCAGGATCAGTGTTCTCTGGCAGCCTAAAATCATAACCCAGTGATTCTTAGAACCCTTTCCCTTCATGCCTGACCAGCCATTGTCTTATTCGGTGGCAATCCAGCCTCCGGGGAATGAGGGCCATGTTTTTGTCTGTGCTTTCATCATGGGGAGGTTGGCCATAACTCACCACACTGGCCAGGTGGGTTCCACTTTAGCGAGTATGTTATTCATGCTTTCACATCCTGCCACTTTGAGGCAGTGGAAGTTGGACTTTAGGAGGAGGATTATATATATATATATATATATATATATATATATATATATATATATATATATATATATATATATATATATATATATATTACATATTACAAAGTGTTGTTTTTTAGCCTATGAAAAATCGAGTTGTTGGTATGTACCACATTGACCTCCTCTAAAATTGTGATCTTAATGACTCGCTTGTATGTATGGATCTTAATGACACGTTGCAACCGAAAAATGTAATATTATTGACACATATTTTGATGACGTCGCAACGTGTGATGTTGGACACAAGACACCACTCCCATCAGGGTGGCGTGCGTAATTCTGTTACATAAAAATACAAATGTAACTGGTTATACCAATATAATTTGATTGCTTACCTTTAATTCTGATTTCTTCACTTATATTTTTCCATAAGTTCTTTGTAAATCAGACGTTTTGATGTTATAGTTTGTTTTCAGTCAGGATATTGTCTGTGACACAGCTTTTGCAGCCTGCTTGGTACACGTGAGGGAAACCTGTTACAACACAAGCACTGACACGAGAATTGGGGGTGGTATTGAAAGGGGACTTATGAATGCAAATGCTTGGCTATAAAACATTTGCGGTGGTTTCAGCAGTGGTTTTAGTAGCTCAGAGATGACTTTTGACATGCAGTGGGAGATTGCAACAATAGAGATTTGTCTGTTTGACTGTTTTATACAAGTGTTTTCTGTTTACCCTTTTATTTTGTACCTGAGTTAGACTGTGTTACTATCCAACGGTAATTTCTGTCTCCAGTCTTGCATTAGGTGATTTGGTACTATTATTCAGTAACCTTTTTTTTTCAATATAATCACACCTAAGACTTGCTGTGCAGTCCAGTATTGTATTGGTCTATTTTAACTATGACAGTCAAAATGATAGCTATGGTAGTTCTTGTTATAACATATTATATCTCCATAAGTTTCTGCAAACCTGGGTCTGCTGGTGGTTTGAGATGTTATATATATATATATATATATATATATATATATACATATTATAGAGAGAGAGAGAGAGAGAGAGAGAGAGAGGAGAGAGAGAGAGAGAGAGAGAGGAAAAGTAAAAAAGCACAGGTGCCTAGCTGCCAAATCAATGGAGAAAAATGCTTTTAAAAAAAATGATGCGCCAAAAAGACCGCTCTGGTAGTTCTAGTGTTAAAAGGAATCTGTATGTCACTACTAATCCAACACCCATCTTGCTTGACTTGGTAAATGAATTGGAAAGATACAAATATCCTAAATATTACCTAGAAAGTATACATATTTTGTACATAAAATATGACAAGTGAAAATTAATGTGGAATTTAAAATCAGCATACTTGTTACGGTGACGTGTTTACGTTCGGTACTTGGCACACCCCTATTAAGAACATGCCTTTCTGTTAAAAAACATGTCAGAGCCACAAGCATAGGATACATTTTGATACAAACTACTAATTTAACAAACTGAATATGTAAAACTAAAACTAAAATAAAAGTTTTCATAGAAATACCATTCAAAAGCAAAAGACGCTGGTTAAGATTGAATTTTTAAATTATGGCTCAATGTTGCCACGGCTCAGACAGTATAGTTAAAGACATGATTTGTCTTATAAATGATGTGCTGTCAGGAATCTGTTTTTTTACATTTTGTTTTGTTTATATTTTAAAGTGTGCTGCCTTTTACCTATTAGGAAACGGTATGTAACTAATGTGGGATGTGAGAGAATGAATATTTCACAGTGCTGAAAATCAAGTGATTCAGGAGGTCTAGTGCAATCTAACACAGCGCTGAATAAGGTCCACCTGGAAACAAAACATTGCTTACTGTCCCTTGCTTACCCCAAAACATACATACATCCATATATATATATTATATATATATATATATATATATATATATATATATATATATATATATATATATATATATATATGTGTGTGTGTGTGTGTGTGTGTGTGTGTGTGTGTTATATATCAGTATTTAAAAAAAGAATGACATTGTCATACCACAGTTTCTTATTAGTAGGGAATTATTGTCATTATCTGAGATGTTTATGTCTGTTACTTCCTCAAATGTGTTCTAAGGGAAGAGAGTCGCAGTAGGTAATGCATTGTAAACATTACTCTTTTGTCTAGTAATCTGGTGGTCAGAACATTTTACAGTATGCAACAGAATTGAAATACCGGTACATACAAACAAACACCATTAGTCCAGATATAAGTGACTGAGTTCTCATTACTCGTTTCATCGTGTTTCCTTCCTGTCTGATAGTTAAATGTTTTCTGCAGCAACATCAAATTGAAAACTTGAAGTTTCAGAGATTAGATTTGAACTACTTAACAGCACAACTATTTGTTTACTGGAAGCATCTAATACATAAGAACATAAGAACATAAGAAAGTTTACAAACGAGAGGAGGCCATTCGGCCCATCTTGCTCGTTTGGTTGTTAGTAGCTTATTGATCCCAAAATCTCATCAAGCAGCTTCTTGAAGGATCCCAGGGTGTCAGCTTCAACAACATTACTGGGGAGTTGATTCCAGACCCTCACAATTCTCTGTGTAAAAAAGTGTCTCCTATTTTCTGTTCTGAATGCCCCTTTTTCTAAACTCCATTTGTGACCCCTGGTCCTTGTTTCTTTTTTCAGGCTGAAAAAGTCCCTTGGGTCGACACTGTCAATACCTTTTAGAATTTTGAATGCTTGAATTAGGTCGCCACGTAGTCTTCTTTGTTCAAGACTGAACAGATTCAATTTTTTTAGCCTGTCTGCATATGACATGCCTTTTAAGCCCGGAATAATTCTGGTCGCTCTTCTTTGCACTCTTTCTAGAGCACCAATATCTTTTTTATAGCGAGGTGACCAGAACTGAACACAATATTCAAGATGAGGTCTTACAAGTGCATTGTACAGTTTTAACATTACTTCCCTTGATTTAAATTCAACACTTTTCACAATGTATCCGAGCATCTTGTTAGCCTTTTTTATAGCTTCCCCACATTGCCTAGATGAAGACATTTCTGAGTCAACAAAAACTCCTAGGTCTTTTTCATAGATTCCTTCTCCAATTTCAATATCTCCCATATGATATTTATAATGTACATTTTTATTTCCTGCGTGCAGTACCTTACACTTTTCTCTATTAAATGTCATTTGCCATGTGTCTGCCCAGTTCTGAATCTTGTCTAGATCATTTTGAATGACCTTTGCTGCTGCAACAGTGTTTGCCACTCCTCCTACTTTTGTGTCGTCTGCAAATTTAACAAGTTTGCTTACTATACCAGAATCTAAATCATTAATGTAGATTAGGAATAGCAGAGGACCTAATACTGATCCCTGTGGTACACCGCTGGTTACCACACTCCATTCTGAGGTTTTTCCTCTAATCAGTACTTTCTGTTTTCTACATGTTAACCACTCCCTAATCCATGTACATGTGTTTCCTTGAATCCCAACTGCGTTCAGTTTGAGAATTAATCTTTTGTGCGGGACTTTGTCAAAAGCTTTCTGGAAATCTAAATAAACCATGTCATATGCTTTGCAATTATCCATTATCGATGTTGCATCCTCAAAAAAATCAAGCAAGTTAGTTAGGCACGATCTCCCTTTCCTAAAACCATGTTGACTGTCTCCCAGTACCCTGTTACCATATAGGTAATTTTCCATTTTGGATCTTATTATAGTTTCCATAAGTTTGCATATAATAGAAGTCAGGCTTACTGGTCTGTAGTTACCTGGTTCAGTTTTGTTTCCCTTTTTGTGGATCGGTATTACGTTTGCAATTTTCCAGTCTGTCGGTACCACCCCTGTGTCAAGAGACTGCTGCATGATCTTGGTTAGCGGTTTGTAAATTACTTCTTTCATTTCTTTGAGTACTACTGGGAGGATCTCGTCCGGCCCAGGGGATTTGTTTATTTTAAGAGCTCCTAGTCCCTTTAACACTTCTGCCTCAGTTATGCTAAAGTTATTTAAAACTGGATAGGAACTGGATGACATGTGGGGCATGTTGTCAGTATCTTCCTTTGTAAAAACTTGTGAAAAGTAATCATTTAACATATTTGCTATTTTTTTTTTCTTCCTCTACGATTTTGCCATTTGTATCTCTTAAACATTTAATCTCCTCTTTGAATGTTCTCTTGCTGTTGTAATATTGGAAAAACATTTTGGAATTGGTTTTAGCTCCCTTAGCAATGTTCATTTCTATTTCTCTCTTGGCCTTTCTAACTTCCTTTTTGACTTGCGTTTGCAGTTCCGTGTACTCTTTCTGTGTACTTTCTTTTTGGTCCTTTTTTAATGCTCTGTAAAGTGCCTTTTTTCGCTGAATATTTTTTTTAATTGATCTATTAAACCATTTTGGCAATTTAGTTTTACATTTAGATTTGTCTACTTTAGGGATGTAATTGTTTTGCGCCTCTAGTACTACATTTTTGAAGAACAACCATCCTTCTTCTGTGGGTGTTTTCTCTATTTTACTCCAATCTACTTCTGTTAGTCTCTGTTTCATACCTTCATAGTTTGCTTTTCTAAAATTGTAAACCTTAGCTTTAGTCTTTACTTTTGGGGATTTAAAAAACACTTCAAATGAGACCATGTTGTGGTCTGAGTTTGCCAGTGGTTCTCTGACCTCTGTTTTAGTTATTCTATCTTCGTTATTTGAAAAGACTAAATCAAGGCATGCCTCCCCTCTAGTCGGTGCCTTCACAAATTGTGTTAGGAAGCAGTCATTTGTCATTTCCACCATTTCTATTTCATCCTTCGCGCTACCCACCGGGTTTTCCCATTTTATTTGGGGGAAGTTGAAATCCCCCATTAGTATGGCTTCTCCTTTGCTACACACATTTCTAATGTCATTGTATAACAGATTATTTTGCTCACCGTCTGAATCTGGCGGTCTATAGCATGCTCCTATTATTATGCCTTTTGAATTTTTGTCTGTTATTCTGACCCATATTGATTCGGTTTTATTTTCTTTGTCCAGGTTTAACACCTGGGCTTCAAGACTGTTTCTTATGTATAGCGCTACCCCTCCTCCTCTTCTGTCCTGCCTGTCTTTCCTATACAGTGTATACCCACAAATATTATATTCGTCCCCATCACTCTCAGATAACCACGTTTCTGTAACACCTATCACATCATAGTTACCTGTTAGTGCAGTAGCTTCAAGTTCTAGAATTTTGTTTCTGATACTTCTAGCATTTAGATAAATACATTTAATGGTTGTCTTACCTGAGTTGTTGTTCTTGTTTTGATGCGGTCTCCCTTCTGTTTTTTTGTTGATTTCTCCCCCCTTCCTTTCTAGTTTAAATGCTTCCGAACCTGCTCGAGGATCTTTTCTCCGAGTAGACTAGTTCCCTTGTTATTTAAATGCAGTCCATCCCGTCTATACAGATAGTCCTCGTTGTAGAATGTGGTCCAATGATCAAGATAGGTGAAGCCTTCCAGTGTGCACCACGTCTTCAGCCATGCGTTTTGATTAATTATTTCCAGCTGTCCATATGGTCCTTTGCAAGGTGCGGGTAGTATACCAGAAAATACCACAATACACCTGTCTAACGCATGCTTAGATGTGTTTGCAAAGACAGCAATTGGTGAAAAAAAGTAGAAATCCCTCTGTTACACAACTTATGGCCAACTCTATATACAGTTGCAGACAAAATCATTGGTACCCTACACCTTAATATAAGAGTCAAGAAAACAGATTAAATGCAAATATTAGCCACTAGTTAATATGAAAAGATAGAAATACACAATTTCTGGTAGTTCAACAACAATCTTTATTACCAAAAAACAAACAACAGCAAAAAAAAAAAAACACTTAAGCAATTTCAAGTATGCTTTAGTATTTCATCTGTCCTCCTTTTTGGTTTTCTTATGAATTTAGATGTTTATGATAGGGCTCTCAGTTAATCGCAGTTAACTTCTGCGATTAATGCATAAATGTTTTGGGAGATTAATTTAATGCAGATTAATCTCACTCCTCTGTCTTGACCCTCTTACCATATTGTAAGTCATTTCCTGGGGCACCATTTTAATACACTTGAGTGCATGCCAGGATTGAAAGAGTGCAGTCATCGTTTGAATATAAGATTAGACACGGAACCGCATTATGTAGCAAAGCACTCCAGCTGACGATCTGATTGGATAAAAAGAGGGTTACTTGTATCTACTGTCAAAATGAGTTCCAGTATCACAGGTGCATCTAGTCTGCTGTACCACCTGCGGGCTAAACATGCTTTCACTTTTCAAAATACACTTTCTAGTCATTCTTCTGTTACAGACAACAAATGAAACCCATCAGTTTCGAGGAGCCCTTGAATCAAGCTCGATACGATAATATAACCAGTGTTGTTGCAAAGTGGATAGTTACAGACTGCACACCCGTTAACATTGTAGCTTTGGTTTATTTCAATAACCAAACTTATTTAAAATTATATTATTTACAATTATGGAGGCTATAACCGTTAGTGACTGCTTTGTTTATTTAGGCAAATTCAAGTTATTAATACAACTGGACAACTGGATTTTAAATTATTTATTTATTTATTTGAATGAAAAACATCAGTTTATAAGTAAACAAAATTGTAAAGGAAACTGATACTTTTAAATGCAGTAAGTAATAAACTAACCATTGTGATTTAGCAGTTGGTTAAAACAATTTAACAACAAATGATGAATTGTAAATAAATATAAAACTGTAAAGAGGTACTAACAAATCCAGAAAGAGGAAAACAGTGTTTTTATGCTTGGTTGTTTTTTGGATGATGATGATGATGATGATGATGATGATGATGATGATGATAACAATAATAGCAACAGTAACAAACTTAAATGAGAGGGATGCAGCAATTGTATCAATTAAATATGCAATTAAAACCAAGATTAATTGAGATTAACATTTTTAATCTTAAAATTAACCGAGATTATTTTTTTTTAATCTATTGACAGCCCTAGTTATGATAATTCTTAACCAGTACGTTTTAATGTTTCCTTCAGCTCAAATAGATAGAATGTACAATAGTGAGAGTAATGAATCTATACATTTGGACAGTGCAGCAGTGAAAGTCTGGTATCCAGTGAAAATGCGGTTACAGAAAATTAAGGTGTTTCATTTCACAATGTGAGGCTGTGGACACGAATTGACTAGAGAATATTATCCCTGCACCTCCCAGATTCCCATTCACAGACTCATCACAGATTACAGTGAATGTGAGTATAGATGACAGCCCATTAGTTTATTTTGAGCTGTTTTTTGATGATCTCTTATTTCAGTTGATAACAACAGACGTTGTTATTACGTTCTATTGGAATAATACATTTCTGTTTTTCATAATAATAAAAAAAGTGTGTATTTTCAAAAATAAAACAACAATTGTTTTGAAAACTGTCCAAATTGCTTATTTGAGGGCTAAGAATGAAAAATCTGCAAAATACATGGAAATTGTCAAAATAGATAGATAGCTGGGTGGTTAATGTATAACGGTCATTGACAGAAACTAAATAGAAACAAAATGTGACAGTTTTGTGTCATTTACTTGTAAACAAATACAATTTATTGATAGCAAAAAATGTTTTACTGGTTTACTACAACATAAGTTTTGACATTTCACTGCACATATGAACAAACATATTTTTTTTTAAATATACATATATAATGAAACAACAACTCACAGAATGTACTGTATATATTTTTTACATTCCGAGAAAAACAGATCTTTCCATTTATGAGCTGACATAAGTGATGTTGCTTTTTAACTGAACTGTATCTTATGGCGACTGCAGCATGTTCTTGAAACCAGCTGGTTTCAATATTCAGATCGAGTGAGACCCATCTGTTCATTCATACCAGAGAAAGATAACACGATGTTGTCGTGCACAGTTCCAACAATAACATCTCACACACAAATAAAACAGATGAACAAACACCACACACTGCAATTAAAGCAAAATAAATAGCAACCAACCAAACTAATTGTTTTTTTTTACTTATCCTGTCAAGCCCATATTTACAAGCAAAATCAAAATCCTACCAAGGAGACACAATCCGAAAGTTTGAAATAGTTTGAACGCTTCTTTTTTTCACTCTTTCTGATTGTTTTGAACCCACATAACCCACAGTCTCTTCCTTTGTTAAAGTAACAGAAGCACTTCACCTCTAAACTTAGCAGACTGCCAAAACTCAATAAAACCTGCAAACACAGCATTTGACAGCCTGCACAAAATATGACAACACGCATGTCTGTGAAGTGATATTAATAAAGGTAATTTCTTAAAGAACATATAGTGTGGGTATAATAACAAATGGGATATAATGTTGAGAGTGGTGGGTTTAAACAGGTTTATCTGTAATTTTAATATATTTTCTTTAAACCGTGTAAACAGTAACATATTAAACAAAAAACAAAAAACCAAGAGATAGAGATAGAGCTACTCACCATTGGATAATGAAGCAGATGTTTCACTTCAGGATAATTCCGTCTGTTGTGATTTCCAGCAAAGGAATAAATGACATTGTCAACATGAAGTCCTTTTTTTCTCTATGAATTTATGGAAAGTAAGGTGTGGTTACTAGTGTGAACAGTCTACACTGCTGTTTCTTAAGTAGTTCTTAAGTAGTCGTAGACAAGAAAAGCTATGTTTGCAAGATGCTGAACTAGCAGATAATGTCACAGCAATGCGCACAACCTTATACAAATCAATAAACACATCTCGATATAGTAGGAGCATGCTTGAAAATTCAAATGTGGAGTTAACAACATATCCCTGTTGCTTTTTCCGTCCAAGAAGACAACGTACTTGATGAAGTTCAGCAGCCAGATTTCAGAATGTTGCAAAGCGATTTCAGTTGTGTGAAAAGTGCCGATTCAGTTCATTGACCAAGTTGTCTATGACGGGGTAGAAGCAGTGGCTTCGATAATCATCAGACATTACCCAAGGCTGTCGTTCCTGTTTGAGAATTCACTATGAAATCCTGTAGATGGCGTGATTGTGCTCGTCTCCTCACTTGATGATTCTGCACAATATCTATCCCAGCCCATCCACATAGGTCATTTGCGCTGCTCCATATGTCTTCACATGCTTCTTCAGTGCACTTATGCTGAAGGGCAGATACAACTGAGTGAACGAGATTAATTGCAGTGGCCAGATGCATGTCAGGAAACTGGAGATGATCATACATTGTTTTTATACGATGCAGAAGACTCTCCAGATTAACTGTAAATGAGTAATTGGTCAGTGTATTCACTGCTCTTGCCTCAGTTGCTCTGTGAGCATTTGACTGGTTGATGATGTCCGTTACAGCAAACAGCATATTGGCAAGTCCACCATGTGTCAGATAATTTTTGTTTTTCAGTTCAACTGGCTTTTTGTGGGCTCAAGCTCTTTTTGTTTTCGAATGAACAGGTCATGTACAACTGATCCAGAAATTAAGTATACCATCTGAACTGTGGTAAGAAAAAAAAAAAAAAAAAAAAACATCTAAGCAGCTGATTGCATATTGTGAAAACAGTCAACTGACACTAAATTGAGTTGATGAACATAGCAGTGTACATAAACTGCTTGTGACACTTCTTTCCGAAACTTCTCCTGAACCCTTTGATTGCATCCAGCCATCACAACAATCCCATCATAGCACTGACCAATGCATACATCCTTGTCAATGTTTCATATGCATCGCGCATCCTTTATTTTCTCCAGGAGTGAGTTAACATCAAATCCCTCTGCTGGGGTAAAGGTTAAAAACTCTTTGTTCAAGTAGCACACAACTACAGATATCTGTTCCTTCTTGCAGCTATATCTACACCAGCAATTAGATTTCAAATCATGTTGGCCATTATCTCCATAGTTTCATTTTGTATGTCATGATGGACTTATTTGCATTGCTTGGTCTGTTAGTATCTTCTTAACCACGCTGTCAAAATTGCTTAGCAGATGCAAAAGTTCTAAAAAGTTACCTTTGTTGATAGATTGGTCGTCCTCCCTGTGTGCACGTTGGGCAGCAGTTTGACTCGCAATGAAACGAATCGATTCTACTACTGCTCTTGTGTACCTCTGATACTCCTCAACAGTCTTTGCATGAACGGAATCTATTACATTTCTTATCTTGGACCCCTTTTCTTTACAAAGTTTGAATTCAGCCAAGGATTCCATGGAATAATTTTCTGCCACAGATGTGCCAGAAATATTGTTCATACCAGTCACGATTGAAAAACCTGGCTTGCGTGCCAAATGTTAGAGATTAATCAAGTTCAGTGTAGCATTGTCCTCCATCTGGAATTTGACTGATATTGTCAGGCCCAGGGGAGCTTTTTGTAGTAACGGCAACACTGGGTTTTTTCGATAGGTGGATCTATATCTTCCACCATGTTTAAAACAGTGACATGCTGGTCATCACATTCGTAGCTGCCATCTACCTCAGAATCAAAAGAAGTAATTTCCTTTTCAGTAACTTTGTATTCATCATCCTTGTCGTCAATTTCAGTTAGGTTTCTAACTTCAGTCTTGCCATCGGCTGTCAAGAGACATCTATTCATGCCTTCTTTCGAGGTAATTAGCTTCCCACACAGATTAAGAAACAATCCATCTAAACTACTGTTCAAACTGATCTTAGAAGTTATTTTTTAAAACTGAATTATATAAAAAATATGCATTGCTTCATTTTCCAGCATAGCTATAGTATTGTTCCTAAATCCTAGTTTATTTATATTGTTCCTAAATTTTTCCTCAACACCTAACTGACCTATAACACAAACCATGCTATCATAATGAAATGAATGCTGTCGCTGATGTATAAAACACATTTCAATATTATAATTCTGTTTTATAAAAAGACAAATTCTGCGAGTTCTGATAAAAACTTAAAACAAAGAATAGATGGGGCATTTTTGAAATGGTATGGATTATGGTCGGTGCTTTGGACAAACCACTAATCTAATCCTTCCTCAAAAATCCACATCCACTTTGACATCCTTTTATACTGGCCGTAGTTCACAATTGTAGTTGTGGCAATTCAAAGGAAATTAAGTAAGGATGCATACCACTGTGTAAGCTTCTGTGTTCACAGTTGAATCTTTCCGCTCTTCCTATGCTTTAAATAAAGATTGATTATTTTGGCCAGGTTTGTTTCATATCATTTCATCCAATCTACCGTCATGAGAATCTGCAAATACCTCTACCAAGCAGTGTCACCTGCTGTGGAGGTGAAATTGAAGCAGCTGCTCGCAGCTTGAGTCTGTGATCGTATGCCCCAGGTTCAGCAGTATGCCCCAGCAACAACAATACAAAAATATTGTCTGGCTTAAATCTTTCCAAGCAATAAAAGCCTTTCCTATCACCTTGGATGACCCCCACGCTGGTAGGATGATAATATAAAACCTTGTCATTAGTGGTGCGCAGGAACCTAAATCATACTGATTTCAAAAATACTCCGGTTCGCTTCCTCGTTCTCTTAAACTGTTAGAATAAATATACACGACACATAGTATTAAGTATACAGTTTAACACCAGATATAAACTTTATTACCTAAAGACGTCTAGTACAAACATTTAATATGTTATAGTTATATAATATAAATATATTGTTATATTTAATATGATATATTCAACAAAGAAAATTTAAAAAATGTTATACACCTGTTGTATTTTACAAATAAATGTTGTGGTAAGTACTCATGCCTGGTTTTCTTATTATTTACATAAACTCGCAATATGTTCAAGTTTTATCAGTTATAAAATTAAAAAGAATCGAATATGTTTTTGTTATTTTTAATGTTATTAATTTTGTATCTGACTCCAGTATGTATTTTGGAGTGCAGCTGCAATTATTTCAGCTATTGTTCATTATTTCATGCAGACCGGTCATCAAATTATAGTGCCAGCCACAGGAAAACAGGCATCATGAATAAGTGCACCCAATGGGTCTGTGACAATAATGTGATCAGGCTTGGTCTCTTCTCAGTCGCAAACTCTTTTCACGCGAGTATCAACTGAAGCTGAACTTCTAGAAACAAGGCGGTTCCTGTAAAATTCTAGGTGATGCTAAATGTTTGGCCATAGCTACTGGGAAATATACATTCGTGTCAAGTGGGGTTAGTTCAAGAGTTGTATTTTAGTAACAAAAAATAAATTGGAAGAAATACATAGCATTTTCTAATCCAATTTTTCTATAAAACCCGTAGTATTGTGTGACATGCAGGATTTTACTATCCAGCTGTATTTAATTATTTTAGATTAAAATAAACTTTCTGTATGGTACAGTGTACTGTATCACTGTAAAACCAAATGTTTAAGAATTAAACATGAAATTAAACACCTACAAAAAACAGATAATAAACACATATTGGTGTTTATTTTGGAAAGCATGATTAAGCTACACATTGATTATAATTTAAACATATAAATTATTTTTCTCCCAATACAATTACTTACAATATGCTTCACCTTGACCAAAAACACATTCAAATCATTTTTAACCAAATAGACTTTGTTGTGTTATTATAGTAGGTAATTACAAACACACAAAAAACATCAAAACAGCAGTGACCAAAGAAAGAAAGAAAGAAGAATTTACATTTAATCACTGTATTTTATTGTAAATATACAATACCAGTCAAAAGTTTGAGTACACTTGCTGGAAACTAGGTTTTTTTCATAATTGACAATGTTTTGCTCTGTATACGTTTCTGTAAATACTTGAAAATGAAAACACATATTACAGTATACAAAACAAAACATAAGCAGTATCAAGGCGATGTTCAAGAAAGTTGAAAATTGTCTCTAAATCTTGGATTCCTCAAAATAGCCACCCTTTGCCTTAATAACAGCCTCACAAACACGAGGCATTCGGTTAACAAGTTCCAGCAGGAAATCACCCGACATGTCTTCCCAGCTTCTGCAGCAATTCCCAGAGATGTAGGACACTTGTGGGTAGTTTTGCTTTGACTCTTCTGTCCAGTTCGTCCCATACAAGTTCTATGTGATTGAGGTCTGGAGATTGGGCAGGCCAGGTCATTAGATTGAGTTGTCCTTCACTTTCCTTCTTCGCCAGATAGTTCTTGCACAACTTTGAGGTGTGTTTCGGGTCATTATCTTACTGAAGAATGAAGGACTGCCCAACTAGCCATAATCCTGATGGAATGGCATGCCTCTGAAGTATGCTATGATAGCCATGCTGGTTGAGCTTGCCATGGACTTGGTAAAGATCACCAACCCTGTCACCAGCAAAGCAACCCCAGACCATGACACTGCCTCCTCCATGCTTGACAGTGCAAACCACACATACAGAACTCATGCGCTCACCCTCTCTGCGTCTTACAAATACTCGGCGGTTGGACCAAAATATTTGACTCATTGGTCCATAAGACTGACTTCCACTCCTCAAACGTCCAGTTTCTGTGTTTTTTGGCCCAGGCAAGTCTCTTCCTCTTATTCTGCACTCTTAACAATGGTTTCTTTGCAGCAATTCTACCAGTTAGGCCAGCTTCACGCAATCTCCTCTGAACAGTTGATGTTGAAACATCTGTACTTCTAGTAGCATTTAGTTGAGCTTGTATTTCAGGGCAGTTAATAGTCGGTTTCGCAGACTTGTGACTCGAATGAACTTGTTCTATGATTCTGAGGTCACCCTTGGCCTGCCTGACCTTGTTCGGTCTTCATGAGTGCCAGTTTCATCAAATTGTTGGATGGTCTTGGCCACAGCAGTTATAGACATTTGCAAAGTTCTTGCGATTTGTCTTAAAGATTTTTCTTTGCTTAACTGACAAACTTCTGCCTATACTACCTATATTTATTGTAATCATGGACCCTCACCTGTTAACAATAATTGGTGACAAAAGGTTAATTAGGTAAACATCTAACAAAGACACTTTTATACTTAGGCCAGTGTTCTAACACTGTATTATACACATTTCAGACTTTTAACTGACTTGGGCTTCAGACTGAAATCCCCTTGCTTTGGGTGACCATTTCATTGAAATTGACAAGATTTACATTTTTTTTTTTTTATTACATTTTTGAATGCAATTCACTTATGATTATCAGCTTACATAAGTACACATATCATATAATGAAATATTAAGTGTTTATAGACAAGTTTATACAGTTAAAAGCTGGTTTTAAGTCAAGTGTACTCATAAAAACTGACACTGGTCATGGTATTATATATATATATATATATATATATATATATATATATATATATATATATATATATATATATATATCAAATGTTTTCTAGCTGAGACAGTTTGATAAATGAAAATTTAGAAATGAAAGTTCAGACTCCTTCAGCAAAGCTTAACATATGTGATGATTTTTTTGTATCTACTTGTATATTGTACAAAAGTGAAATTAACCTGTTATGCAAAGTAACATATCAATAACTCCACTCCCTCCTCTTACTCAAATGTAGAATAGACTACTTTTGATCAATACATGTTGGAAAGATTTGACCAAAACATGAGTAAAATGTCTGCAAACAGTAATCTGTAGCTACTGAAGGAAATCAAAATCTATATTTGACCGCTCTGAAATATAACCACTCTGCACTTCCCATTTTGCCCACAAATCTTTGGCTTATATCAAAAATCACCCACAGGAAATTATATTTGCTTTAATAAACTCTTAGGACAGTGTAAATCCAGGATTTCAAATAATAACTTAAAAATGATAAGAAAAAAACTTGAAACTTTACAACAGGGAAACTCCTTAGTTCAGGCAACAAGAAAGAAAAGGAAAAAAACAATCAAGAAAGAGAAAGGCAGCTTTATAACTGGGTGTATTCCAGTGTTGAGGGTGAAACTACTTTTTTTCGGCACTCACCCGTGTCCATTCGGGAAAATCTAGATTGGCCCAGAACCTAAAAAAGATGACTGGGCAAAACCCGTTTTTTCAACAGTTATTCTGATTTAAGCTTCCGATGGACCACTCTAGATCACAAACGTGTTGCCAGTTAGAGTTACGATTCCTTTCTTAGATCAGAAACTGCGATATGTTCTTATCAAAAAACCGTTCAGATAAAACCGTAAAGTAACCGAATAAGTACCGGTTAGATCCTAAAAGCAGGTTAACCTTCGCTCGCTCTACGCCTTTTTTCACCACATTAGAGGTCCTAAAGTGAGCCGTAATCGACTAACTTTTTTTGAACTTAAAATGTTGTCTAACCCTTTGAGGAATAAAACAGAAAACAATTGCTGGTCCTTCTTTTGATAGTGAACGGTCAAGTGAAATATGACAGTGACTAAGAGTGACACCACCACTACCGAAACCCTCTAGACCCCGATAAAACCCCCGGTCGAAAAAAATGGTCTGGTCCCCCCCCCCCCGCTGAAATAAAAAAAATAAATGACTAAAAAAATACCACACCCTTAACAACCTGAAAAACTAACCTTAAAAAAAATACTAAAAATCTCTAAAACTGAAAAAAAACAACCCCCCCCGCCTATAAAAAATCCCCTAAAAACAGCCTGTAAAAACCCCTCTAAGCCTACCCCTCCTCCGACTAAAACTGTAAAAAATAACCCCTAAAAAATAATACCCCCCTAACCTAACCTAAAATAACATAATAAAAAAAAAAAACTAGTTTTTCCCGGGCCAATCTAGTTTCTCCAAGGGCTTCTGGGCTAATCCCGAAGTCAACACTTTTTTTCGGCACTCACCCGTGTCCATTCGGGAAAATCTAGATTGGCCCAGAACCTAAAAAAGATGACTGGGCAAAACCCGTTTTTTCAACAGTTTTCACTAAATTTCGAGGCTAGCCTGGGTGAGTCTAGTTTTGTACAACGCTTCAAAATCAATGCTAGACGAATCTAGTTTTGCCTATGACAATTGTTTTGGCAAGTCTAGTTTTGCATTTCAACACTCCCATGGCCAATCTAGATTTGTCAAATTGGAAGCAGGTGAGTGCGGAAAAAAAGTGGTGGTAACTTCAGGATTCGCTCGGCAGCTCTTGGCGAAACTAGATTTTCCCGGGCAAAACTACACTTGCCAGATGGTCTTGTGGTTAACGGCCAGGGCTTGTAACCAGAAGGTCACCAGTTCAAATCCCACCACTGTCACTGACTGACTCACTGTGTGACCATGGGCAAGTCACTTAACCTCCTTGTGCTCCATCCTGTGGGTCAGATGTTAAATCAATGTTGTAAGTGACATGCATATAATGCACAAGTCACAGTTTAACTCTGTAAAGCACTTTGTGCTGGTGGTTCACTATGAAGTGCTATATAAAAATATTATTATTATATTTTTATAAGTACATGGATTTCAACAGTGATGTGTCACTGAAATTCCTTTACTGGGTGATTCACAAGCAATGCACTGTAAAATAAAGCATTACTACATGACATCAGGCACATGGTAATTTTGCACATTGTTGTTTTACAAGACATTGCACAAATCATTGATGTGTTCATTTGGCTTGATATTTTGTTTACTGTGACATCCTTTTCTACTATACTATACTGCAGTTGCCTCCTAGAATAATATGTGAATAGTTGAATGCTTTCCACAAGCTTTTCTGATGGTTTATACATTTTCTCTGCACACAGAAACCAGTTTTTAAGGTTATTAATGGACTATTAGTAAGCCTCAACAGTTATGTCAGGACCCCCTGACCTTTGTTGCCAATTCATTAGACACTTTTAATTAGCTGCCCCAGCCTCGATGACTAGGTCACCCTTGAATACAGTCTACCAATATAAGCAGAAAATATACATCACATCTCAGTCTCACCTTCCAAGATATCAGTCATATCATTATTCACTTTGTCAGCAGTAACAGCAAGCTAATTGGACCTACATTTATATGGTTCTTTCATCAGAGCAGAAGGATACAATTTAATATGACATTAGATGGTGATAGGTAGAACCTGGGATTGTGAAAAGACAGACTAGATTATTTCATTACCTGGGCATGACTGAGACCATGGATTTCAAAGAGATATATTTTGGTTTATTTTCAAGAATATCGTATATGTTTGGGTTTCAGTTGAAATCGCACAATTTGAAGGTGCTATTCATTAAAAACCATATAAAAGTTTGTCGTGGTAAATTTGCACAGTCATTTTGCAGTCTTACTGTGCATTTACCACTGTTTATTTGACTGTGCTTCACCATACCTCTCGGTTCTTTACAATACTTTTACTTTGGTTTGCACTTTCCAGCACTTTTACCATGGTGAACTTTTCAAAATGTATGTTCATCATGATTGTCTCCACAGACTGTGATACACATCCATCAGCATATCACATATTTACCCAAACAGGATCCATAATGTTCAATTTGAGACAGTCTACTGTTTATATCATGTCCCCATTCGGTCTTATCTTGAAAATTACTTTGATGTGCATTTTAACAAATAATTAATTTATAGGAAGTGACCTTTAGTGGCAAAAATATATTACAGACATGAACATAAAATTACATTACTGAAACATTTTACAGCTAGTTGCAAATTTTAATTAAGAAATAAAATGGTTGCTCGAAACAAAGGTCATGCATTTGGAGATAAATATTGTTAATGTCATCTATAGGATTTAGACAAAAAAGAAGACCTGCCATAACACTGTCGATAGGGGTGAAGGGTTATCACGGAAGACAGTGTAAGTTAGAGATGAACTAAGAAACAGTTAATACGTATTGATGGAAATTGAATTTACCAGCCATAAATTATCGTCATAGGAAAATAGATTTTGTCTGTGTAGCAAACAATTATATTAAGAATGCAGACGAGGGCGTTTAAGAAAAGTTACGGTTTGGTGTTTAAGGTGAATGAGAAGTGAGAATATGTCTGCCTGAAGAGGGTGCACTTTGGTTGAACTCACTACTGTTGACTACAATTACCAAGTTAACAATAACAAGTTGGCAAGCTCACAGCTTTATAAGGCATATACAGAGGAGACACTTTTTGAGACAGACTCCAAGTACTCGTTGTGTCCTCAAAGGTGTGGCTGACAAAAGAAAGAAATTCAGCTCTAACTTTACCTCTGTACTAGTGCTATATAATAAGTAGCCCTACACTGTGTCCTAGTGTACAGCAGATGTTTAGACGTCATAGGACAAATAACATTGAAACGTGGTTCTCTGACACTACACAAACACACAATCACTTGATTATGTTGGCCAAACTATACTGGGTATAGTAACCACTAGCTTGATCAAAAACTAGGTTAAAATACTTACACGAAAATATAATATTTTTAGTGGATGAGGAATGCGGAGAAAACGTAAAACAGTTTATGAATATTCAAAAGAAAACGAATGCTTCAAAGTTTACAAAAATAGCGGAAGTGGGTCAGATGAAACAGGATGTATAGCGCTGAAAATACATTCGCATTGAGGCGCATGTTCACGCTGCCAATAAAAGAACATACTGAAAAATATACGGCACATTAAACTAAAGCAACAAAGTGAAATGAGAGACAAATAATCAATTTATGTGGCTTTTACACACACTTTAATGAAAAGAAAGCACAGAATAACTGTGTTAATGAGTTTGTCAGAGCGGTGTGCTTTGCTGCACAACCAATGTTTCAATTAAAAAAAATGTTTTACTGATTTTGTCCCTATTTTAACATACGTAAAATAAACCAATTTTTTTTAAAGACAAAAAACCGAAAACTTTGTACCACTTCTGGTGGGCTGTGATGTGTAAATTAAACAGGATTGGTGGAACACAGTAGATATGATTTATATCATTTTGGTTAAATATGATGTCGTCAGAACAAACTGTACACATTATTTCCAGAAGTAGTGTTAAGAGAATTTTCGTTTGGCATATAGTCTTGTGAGATATTAAACATGACTGAATAAACCTTAAGATGAAATCGATCATTCAAACAACGGTACAGTTAAGTAGTCGAGCAACATATATAGCCTCTTTTTGTTTCATATTAACTTCTGTTAATTCCTCCCCATCCAATGATATGTGTTAACAAGTTGTACTGCAAATTATGGTGTCCCAGCAAGTCAAAGAAACAAAGTGCATCTTTGATCATGTTTACCCGATCTGGGGCCCAGAATGACACTTACATGATCACCAGCTGTTTGTTGTGTTGCTTAGAACTGCATAACTGAATTTTGGGAGTTGTTTGCAGACCACCTGGAGTTTGGGAACCACTGAAATAGAGGAACTGTGTTAAATTCTTAATTACTGTTTGGATGTGAATCAATAGAAATTACAAACCAAAATATTAGTTTCTTCACAACAGTACAACAAATTTGGGGCTGGTCCTGTTTCTATAAACCATTATCCTAATGTGTGCTTTGGAGGACAAATGATGAACAATTACTGCCTGGTAATTGACTGAAAAGGGATTTATGCATCCTAAGTTCTAAGGTACAGCCAGATTGAATTGCTGTGTGTCATCATTTAAAGTAGTTCATAGAACCGAAGCATCAGACCTATTTGCCCTAACTGCTAAATATAGCACCCACCCTGCTTGTTTATTAGCTACACTTCCTGTTTATATAACTAATTGTGTATTTTTCTATTTTTACACATATAAAACATCATCCTGGGGAAAAATGAAATATTAAAGGCTTGTTACTATTCTAGAAGCCTCTTCCATCATTGGTTTACCCTAATCCCCTAAAGATGGTAAGTGTGAACCTCATGGTTATAAAACAAATATCTTAATATTCACGGAAGAGCAAGCTCTGTTGTCGAGAGGCAAGTATGTGGCTTATACTGATGTCAGTATTATTAGATATCAGCCACTAGGAAGAGATCCATTACATTCTCCCCCTGCTTACAGATCCAGTATCATACTTTAAACTCCAGTGTTGTACATGCATTCTTTTTCAAATATAAACAATATTACCCTTCAAGAAAATGGTTTAGTGTTGTGTTTTGTGGCTCTCTCCTTTTCCCATTTTGGGGAGACTCGTCTCCTCCTGGGTTACCTGAGCAAATCTTCCATGCGTTTTGGATTGACAATAGGTCCCAGAAATAAAATTCCTGCCATCAAAGTGCTACTTAAAAATAACACAGACTTGTTTTCAGAAGATTGCAGGAATCAAAATGCACCTGCTCACAACAACAGAAGTAACCTGTCATTCAAATACTGCCACCTTGTCAATGGAGGAGAAGGACACTTGGGCTAGCTTTTTATCTAAAATGCAATATTTGTTAACTTGTTAGATATGTTTGTTATAAGCATTTTCAAATTATTTATTAAGAGGTGCATTTTCAAGATTGATACAGTAGATAATAACAGGATAAACAGAAAACAAATAAAATATGCCACCTCCATGGAGTCGGGTCCATGTGGTTGTGAACAAGCTTTTCTCTCCAGAGAGGGAGACTGGCATGGGTGGAAAAGGATAGAGTGAGCAGAAGAATGAGAAAATGAAATAGTTTTGGCCGGGGGTTCCCATCTGGCTTGCGGAGAACCTTCCTCGTGGATGATGGCCGGGCCTCTAAGGTTGGGAAGTGAGCTTCACTTGTCCCAAAAAGAGGAACCCTGCAAGTACACCAACAATGCAAATTTAAAGAAATAGAAAATACATAGGAGTAGGTTCCAACAGTAAATACGTGTCACAATCCAAGGAGGAGAAACAATGTAGAGGAGATGAATACCGCCCATGGTGAAAAGGGGCTGAATTGACTGGTGATTTAGATAATAATAATATGATGGCACAGTTAGAAAAATACTGTCAGATTATGTAGTTATGTCTTGGGCAGCTGTAGGAGAGTCAGAGTGAGGAGCAAAAACAGACCATAAGCAGCAGCACTGCAGGGAGCATACTTGTACTACGAAGGTGGGGTTTACGGTGGCTGGTTTCCGTGTTGTGCTTGAGGGGGAGGACAAGAACATGTGGCAGCAGAGAAGAAACAATTCTAAAACATTTGCTTCCCACTAGGATTTGAATGTCAGATTTAAAATGCTTTGTAGAGACGGTTGTAGAGACGGTTGGTGGGCCAGTCTGACAGAAAGTCCATATTTTAGAGGAAACCGTTCATAGTCTGGTTTAGATAAAGGCCGCCCCAGGAAAACTGTGGTAGATTCAAAACCTTTGAAAGCTGGGATGTTGCTGCCCAGTGGATTGAGGGGGCTGCAGTTGAGAGTCATGGATCCAAAGCCAAGCAGTCTTTGAAAAAACACCGTACATCAAGAAGGAGAAGGGTTGAAAGAAGAAGATTTGGTTTTGATCAGCGGAGAGACTGAGACAGTTGACAGTTGGCTAGGATGCCTAGCAGGAGAGGTGATATCAATGTCAGAGATATCTATTTTTCTTAGTTTTGGTTTGATAAGATAAATAATGCGGTTATAGACAGAGATATATCGTTGTCTAAAAATGGAAAATAGCAAGTACTTACAGCCCAATGGATGTGAGTGATTTATTGTCTAAGTTGTATTAAAGTTGAAGCTTCAGTCTGAACGTGGGGCATAACGAAAAGCCAAGACCAAACTAAAAAGCAAGACATGGCCTGACAGATATTTTTGCGGGGTAGAACAGAAGGGCCATACTCTCTAATTTGATATTAGAGTGAATAATGTGTCTCACAAGCTAGCATGAATACTGAAGCATAAAATACAAATAACACAGACATTAAACTACCTGTTTCAACCACAGAGTTAGGATTCTTTCAACCCCTCTGTGACAGGATTGAAAGGAGTCCCTGTCATAATTTGCCCTCCCGACCACCGGCAGCGCTGTGTAGGGATGACCGTGATTGGATCAGGAGGCTGAACTCTGACCATGCAGGAAGTTCCGGGTCAGGCGGCCATCTTGGCCCAAGGTAGAACCATGTGGCCGTCGGGTCCCATCATTGCAATCAACTGTGCTGTTCTCATTGATTGGCTGATGTGGGACAGCGTGCTGATTGCAGGGGTGGGACTTGGCAGTATTTAAGCAGTATGGTTTTGCCATTTGATCTCCCTGGGCTGAACTGAAAACACATGCTGTGCTTGTTGTGTTGCTTTTATTCACTGCTGTTATTCACAGAAGCTTGAAAGCCTTGGACACTGTGTTGGATTACCGGAGTGAGGAACCGAGGACTGGCCATTAATCTGTGGAAGGGAGCTAAGAAGCGATGAGAGGAAACCCACTGCAGTAGCACAAAGAAACCCAGTGCTTCCTTTGTTGTTATTTATTTTGTAACCGTGACATTTTTTTGTTTACTCTTTTTATTTCAAACCAGAGTTTACCATTGCTGGTATTCCAGGTGGTTTTCTTGTTTATTTTTTGCAATACTGGACGGTTCTATTTTTATTGTTTGGTAAAATAAAACCCTGCCCTGATACCATTGATGGTACAGGGCTCTAAGGACTAAACTCCATTTCCGGCTCCTGTGTGCTGTCATTTCTGGTCCTTCCCAAAAGCTCCACCCACTACCCTCCCACACCCTGTAATAGCTAGCAACTCATCCCATTGAATTTAATGGAAAGCCAAGGGCAGGACACAGGTCTCATGTCATAGGGAGGGTGAAAATCAAGTCAAAAGACATGAAATTCTCCAAACCATCAAAAATCTAAGTGAAGCAAAGAGGAATTTATGAATAAAACTACACCATCCAGTTTTTCATACACAAAACTGAAGGACTACTGGATTGGTCATGTATGACACGTTCAATATACTCATTACCAACAATTTAGCAAGAAAAAAAATCTAACTACAGCAAATTTCAATTTAAGTGCAAATTATTAGTGCTGCATTCTTATTTCCTGCAGTCATTACCAAAGTGTCTTTCAGGATTTTCATTCAATGATTCATTCAAGTGTGTGAAATAAATTCTCAAATAGTAAGTGGCAGAAAAAAAAGTTAAAGCTGCTTTTGCAGCTGTCATATCCAGAATCATTCCATGTGTTTAAAAGGTTTGGTGACTTTATACATGTCTCATAAATGTAGAAATTACATTTTCAAATAGAAAACAGGCAGAGCAAATTTGCCAACATTTAACTTGAAATGGATCACAGCGGGTTCTTTCAGATGCAATATGAGCGAGATGACGTTCACTGAAGCATAGATGATGTACACTGTAGTTAGTTTTTTGTTAAAGGTGTAAATAGTGCATCAACTTCGTCTTCTGTAACAGATGATACTAAACAAGTCAGTATTAAGCATTTGGAGGTAAAGAAATGCATATGTTGTTCTAGTTTATAAAACCACACCTCCCTACAAAACTACCACCCTGTCTCCCTCTTACCCTTCCTCTCTAAAACCCTCGAGCAGACAGTACACCACCAGCTCTCTGCTTTCCTGTCTAAACACTTTCTGCTTGACCCTCTCCAATTTGGATTCCGCTCTGCTCACTTCACTGAAACAGCTCTCCTGTCTGTCACTAACTTGCTAAACTGCCCATACTGCCTCTTTTTCCTCTGTCCTAATTATCCTTGATCTATCTGCTGCCTTTGACAGTGTCAATCATTCTATTCTCCTATCCGCTCTCACTGACCTGGTTATCGCTGGCACTGCTCTGGCCTGGTTCTCCTCTTACCTCTCCGATTACACCTACCAAGTAACCTCTCTATAACTACTCCCTGGGTCCCCTCATCACATCATATGATTCCTCATACCATTTCTCTGCTGATTATGTTTAGCTCTTCCTCTCCTACCCCCCTGACCCCACCACCCCCTCCCATATCTCTTCTTCTGTCCGCTATCTCCTCCTGGATGCACCACATAACCTCAAACTCAACCTCTCTAAATCTGACCTCCTTATTTTCCCCTCCTCATCTTCCCCATCCTCTGAACTCTCTATATCCATTCCTTTGGAATCTACTATGCCCTATCCCTCCTCCTCAGCCTCTCCTGCTTTCAGCACATCTCCACTCTCGCACGCACCTACCGATTCTTCCTGAGCAAATTACGAAGAATCCGACCCTTCCTCACCAACTACTCCACACAACTCCTTGTTCAGGCCTATTCAGGCCTAGACTACTGCAACTCCTTTCTGGCTGGCCTCCCTGCGTCCGCCACTTGTCCACTCCATCTCATCCAGAACTCCGCTGCTCGCGTGGTGTTCCCTCTGCCTTGCTTCTCCCATGCTATTCCACTGCTCTGCTCACTCCACTGGCTCCCGATCACTGCTCGCATCCAGTTCAAGACTCTTGTACTCGCCTACCAATGCCTTGACCAGACTGCACCCAGCTACCTCCAGACCCTCATCTTTCTCTACATTCCCACCCGACCTCTTCGCTCCTTCTGGACTAGAAGACTGGCCACACCTCCTCTACACGCCCCTGCCTCCAGAACCCTCTTCTTCTTCACCCTCACCCCGCAGAGGTGGAATGACCTTCCTACGGATGTCTGGACTGCCCAGTCCATGACTACATTCTGGCTCATCCTCAAGGCAGACCTCTTCAGACAACACCTGTAAAACTCAACTCTTCCCTTCTGGACAATATAGCACTCTACCTTTAATGCACTTTAACTTGCTCTTATCTGCTCCCTATTTTACTGTATTTAGTCCTGCACTTAACCCAATCTGTAGTATTTTGTATTTCATCTGCACTCGTATCTAACCCTGATGTAACTATCAACACTGTTTTCTGCTCTTGAACTGCCCCGATATTAAATCGTACTGTGTTTTGTATTTGCTCTATTAGGACTGAAGTCATTGTATTTTTTGACCTTGCTCTTAATTGTACAGTAATTCTTGATTTATATTTTTTGTATACAACTGTAAGTCGCCCTGGGTAAGGGTGTCTGCTAAGAAATAAATAATAATAATAATAAAATATCTATTTAGTCCAGCTCAGTTTTATAAAACTGGAGACTGAATACTGGTCACCAGTTGAACCTCTTGCACTGACATAAAATTCCCTTATGTTGATTATTATTATGATTATTATTATTTTTTACTTATTTTCTTAAAATTAATGTCCATATTTTTTTTAAAAAAACAGTCTTTAAATACATTAACAGCCTATGCTGTAGTTTCTTTTAGTATTTTTTCAGTCTTTGTTTTCTTCTTCAGAGAGAGTAAACCTTTTTTTCTTAACCCTTTTAAAAATTATTTTATAGACCATTTTTTCAACACTAGTACCTTTTTATTTCCTGTTTGGATTTCTTTGATTGTTTGACTTTTATTATGGCTTTCATGAAGCCAAGAGTTCAATATGCACCTAATGCATAATACAAGTTTACAGAGAGATCCATTAAAGGGGTCCACAAACCATCTTTTATAATTTACTGAAAAGTGGTTGTATCCCAAGTTAGACAGAACTCCTCTATACGCTCACCATAGATCACACAAGATATTACTCCCTGGATGAACATGATGTGCTATCAGATGTATCACATTTCTTCAAGACCGTCTGTTGGGTTTGTGTCCTTTTGTTTTTACCCCAAACATCCCGAAAAATAATTTTTTCCATTGCCAAGTGTAGGAAGATTAGCCGCTTCCATACTAATTGGGACAAAATGTTAATGTGAATCAATTATTAATAACATCTAGCTAGATGTTGTATAACTCCAGGTTTATTATACAGTAAATTGACTGATACATTTTTATAACAATTACTTATGATGTTGATACATCTAGATATGGTAATGTGTTTTACTTCCAACAGTTTTTTTTTTTTATAGAACCGGATTTGAATTGATGTCACTGCAACCCTGTCTTTTCTGTTTTGTTTTTTTTTTTTTTTTTTTTTTTTTTAGCTGCTTGTGTGTGACCCCTTTTTGCACTGCAGGCCCCATACAGAGCAGACTGGAGACAGGTTTCTCAGTTCAGGTCTCATTTTATTGCTCTGACAGTCAACTTCGGGATCTGAAAATAGCAAGCCCAGAGTCATTAAAATAAACACCATTAATTACAAAAAAATAACTTGAGAATTATTAGAAACACATTCATATAACCATCTGTTACATTTAATCACAGACATGTGGTAAACACTTAACATTCTCAATCAATTACTACAGTGGTTAAGAATCTATTACATCTTTCCAAATACAAGACATTTATTTAAACATTTAAATAATGATTATGCAGTCAGTAAACAAAATAGTCATAATACGGAGCAACTGAGATATGCAGCCTCACCTGAAAATAGCAAGACTTGCTCCCACGCATATGGACAAGTGCTCTTGACCTTTATCTCATTAAATGTTCTTTATAAATTTAACAAAACAAATAATACATTTTAGACACTGTCATGATATACAGTTAACAATTTAACAACAACACCATATAAATAAAAAATGGGAAATTATGTATAACAAATTTAAAGGAAAAGTGCATATTAATTTTGCACCTGTTACATTATCAGGTATATTGTTACCTTTTAAAGGCACTGATTAGCATAAATAACATGGCATACATTAAATCGTATTTGCAATCAATCAGTTAATTAATCTGTCATTCAATAATTTTACAATTACCAGATACCCTCTTGTCAATATTAAAATAAATAATTCAACCAGTCAAATTCAGAAATCATGCCATATGGTTCTGCTGATAACACACTGAACCATTAAAATGTAAAAAAGAATACCTTTATTTTGTGTCTGAAGCTGCTTTCTTCAATGACAATGAATTATCACTGACTTCCTCAAATCTGGCCTCTCTTTGTATGGTAGATTTGGATTGAATTGATGCAGATGTTATGGGTGTTTTTCTGTCATCTTATGGTTGTTGAGCTTCCTGGAACTCCATCTGCTATCATGTCAACTTGTTGTAGACGTAGTCCTTGAGAAAATCTGAAGGTTTCTAAAGATATTCAGAGCATAGGAAAACAAATAGGTTTTGAAGCATTAAAATTGCAGTGTCCAACAGTCATGTACAATTTAATATGACAATGTTTTCTCTTTGTTGAAATAATAGGCTAATCTATATATCAGCCTTCTTTAAAAAACAGACTGCTGACAATTCAGGTTTGTTTACATTCTCCAGACAACATTTCAGCATCCCCCTTACTCTTTCAAACTGACATAAAAAAGGAAAGCACATTTATTTATTTTTTTTTACATATTTTTGTGATTTTTGTATGTATTTATTTATCTTACTGTGTCATAGCTCTTGAGCTACAGCTTTTCTGATATCACAACCCCAGTTCTTCTTCCATAACTTTCCAGAATGACTTCAGTCCCCACAACTGAAAACTTGAAGTACTTAACTAGTTTAGGTATTTTTTTAAAAAAGAATAAAACCTCCTCTTGAAAATGGAAAACTACTGCCCCTTGGTTATATGAAGGGACAGATAGTAAAGAATAATTGTCATGGTCTTCAGCTTCAGACATTATAAACGACATTTCTCAGACATCTGTTAAGCACCTATAATAAACTCTTTATAAATTTTCTAAAAACACTGTATGATGTTTAAAAAAAAAAATAATAATTTGTAGGTTTATATCTTGTTCTATAATGCTTTATTAATACATTACACATCATGCATTACTCAATTATAAAGTGTAAATACAGTATTTATAAAGTATTAATAAAGTAATGTTACTAAGATGAATAAGTTGTTCTATAATGCTTTATAACCCATCATGCATTACTCCATTATAACGTGTTAATAAAGTATTTATAAAGAACACCTTAATGTGTTAACAAAATCATGTGACATATCTCTTTATTGACTGGCTGTTCCACATCAAGGAATGCTGGTGCTAAAGGTATTTATTAGACAAGCAGGTTTCATCCCCTCTGCAGGAAGCCAATGACAATGCTGAGGCTGCTAAGTGACTCAGTGGTGCAGGTGGTTAATTGCCCGAGACCATCACTTGCCACAAAAATAAGGCACTTAAATGATGGTTTCCTCCAGATGGAGAGATTTGGATTGAACACTTGGCCTGAAGGTAGCAAAATTGTCATGCCGTTCCAAATGAAGCAGAAACCAATACACTGATTAATGCCCCAGATAACAAGGTTGCCAAGTAAATTTTCCATTATAGGAAAGAAGAATTAAAGAGGCACTCATGAGTATTCATGACTGTCATTTGTGTTCTTGTGATGTGCACTATATGCTGTATACACTAAGTATTCACATGCTCACTTTATTTCAGTTATTCCACTGAGTAATGTGTGATAAATCTTGACTTTGATTTTGTTTTGTTTTTCTTTTTTTAACACTGGAGTGGAACTCCATTTGCCCATAGCCTAGTCCACCTCCAGCTCTTAGGAAAGAAGTTTTAAAGTATTTAACAGCTCAAACTGAGCTGTTAGGAACTGGAAGCTATTCACTGGAATTGTTACAAAAAAGCTTATATAGGCTATGACATCTTGAAGCTGCATGGAATGGGTAAAATATATTATTTTTAGAATTGGGCACTATAATATTTATTAAAACACAATACGTTATTGGCTTTTTTTTTTTTTTAACCTAAACTGCTAAAGAAATTTTAGAAATACAGGACATGTGTTTTATTATTATTATTATTATTATTATTATTATTATTATTATTATTATTATTATTATTATTATTTGTATGCAGAAAATACCCTCAAATAATTTCATAAAGAAAAAAATATGTTTTTTTACCCTTTAACTGTCACTCATAGAAACAGACAGTAGGAGAAAAAAATCACAAGATTCTGATTGCTGAAATCAAAGGGAACAACATTTGATGGTTTTAGTTTTTACTGGGCCATTAATGTAGGAATTGCAACATCAAGCAGCTTGTTGAACTGCCTTTTAATGGTAAAATAATGATTTGAACAACCTTTCTTATCAAGTAAGCGTAAAACAGTGCAAGTGCAAATAAAACCATTTTTGTATGATTGCATATCACTTAGACGGAGGATGAGACAATTTACATTGAAAATATTTAGTCAGATATCAGTGAAAAAATACCTGTAAGTCCATTGTTTTTGTGTAGATTCAAATTAATCTATCAGACAAATTATCAAAACCAAGGCACTCTTACAAACTTATATACCTTTAATCAATGGGGCATATCCAAAAACGGAATATTAAAAATAGAACATGAAGCTAGCATGTTCTAAAAATCAAAGAGACCGCCAATGCATAGCAGCAAACCTAGCCTTCGTCAGGGTGTAGTCTCAACACAGCAATACATAAGCAATCACATTCAATCAATTAACATTCAATTATTGACATGAATTATATTAATTAAGCACAGCTTAATCAAATAATTAGTGGAACAGGAATCAAAGGAATACATATAAAAAAAGACTAGAACAAAGATGCAAAAAGAGCCTATAAGAAAATAGCATTCAGTTCATAAGTAGGGTCTTCATTTAATCCTGGAAATTCAGTAGCTTTTAATTGAAATTTCCAAATGTTCCTGTTGTAAAAGAGATTTGAGTCTGTCACCTCCCTTAGTGATTTTCTAAACCTAACACTTTAAGGTTATCAGAGTTACTTCCATGAGCAACGTCATAGTGTTTAGCCATGGGATATTCTAAATTACCAGTTCTAATCAAGTATTTATGTTTCGCTACCCTTTCCTTTAGTTTTCTTTTAGTTCTCTCTAGGTAAAAACACCAACAATGGCATTCCAAATGATATACAACATACGTAGTGTTACTATTAATTAAGATATTGATTGTTTATCTTGCACAACATTTTTACAATGATTGCAAATCCCACATCTGAATGTCCCTTTTAACTGTCTAGGAAGCCATGAACTCAGTTTCTTATCCCCTGATATGTAACTATGAACAAGTCTGTCACCGATAGTTGGAGCACATCTAAAATCACGAGGGGTTCAGTGAATACCTCTCTCAAAGTGGGATCACTCTTTATTAAATCCCAGTTTGTCTGTGTAATTCTCAGTGACAAAATATGTTCTGTATTTATTTAGTCCTTGTTGTTGTTTTTTACACAGCAAATCTGTTCTGCTCAATCGTTGTGCTTTATTACAAATCTTATCAATTATTCCATGTCCATAGGCCCTCTGATGAAATCTATTTTGCATAGCTTTTGATTGTATATCAAATTCAGGTTCTTAATCTTAATTGTTCGAATTGACCAAAAGGAAGTTTGCTTCATAAAGTCGAATGAAACATGTTGAATATAGTTACATTAACATCTTAAATTACATACTGCTTTGCAGTTTTCCTTATACAATGAAAAACTGACAAAAATTGAAAAATTTGACATTTTGAAATCTAACATCATTTTGCAGTTTTCTTATTACATCATGTTAAATAAAAGATCTAAATTATGTTCATATAGATTTTTTTTTTAATTGTCTCAATGCTAAAAATTCTAGGTGAATTCTAGGTGAGATTCTAGTCTAGGTAAAACCATAGCTGTATATTGAAACATATATATTCGTGTCAAAGGGGATTGTTAGTTAGTTCAAGAAGTTGTAACTACAAATATATTGCAAGTAATATGTAGTATTTTCTAATCCAGTTTCACTATGAAACTGAGTAGTATTGTGTTACAGGCAGGGTTTTTCAATCCAGCTGTATTTATTTATTTTAATAAAATAAGCTTTTGGTATGGTAAGGTGTACTGTATGAGAAGTACATTTGAGATGTTATTGTATGTATTGTATTTGAATGAATAGATCAGGTATTTGCAAAGTGCCATTTAACAATTAATTGTATTTTAATGTGTGGTGCTGTCTTTCATTCAAATGACAGTTTTAAATGTAATATTATGAGAACCGGAGCTTGCTGGTGCTGTAGTGTGTTCTATAATTTCTTTTGCGCTGTAAAAGAAATATGTGTTAACATTAGACGATCCAACACCTTACATTTCTGGTGATTACAGTGCTTTTTCAGGAAGGCGCGTGCATATAAGCTATATTAAAAGCAAGTGCGTGAAAGCATATACTGCACCTACCCTAACCTTAAATTTGCATCCAGCGCCTGTGTGTGCATCTATTATTATTTTTAAAACTGATATATCAATATTTCTGACAGCCTGCTTGTCTCCAGACATGTCCCGTAGTCATAAGGTGATAGTGTAAACAGACGGTTTATGCCATTGACATCTTAAGTAGGGAACACAGCTCATTTGTACACCTCTGACAATTGGTTAGATATAATCTCTCGGTAAAAATCTGTGACAGAAAATCACATCTAAAACCATTACCTGCGTGTAAAATAACCAGCCCAACCAGTTTATTTTTTTAAATTTACAAAGTGTTTTCATTATCTGTCTTCACCCCAAATGATAATTAAGTTTGAAAAAGCAGTTTTATATGTGGCATAAACCAATTCGGGTCGTGCAGTTCCCATGAACTATGAACCATGAAATCCCATGAAATACCTGTCTCTCAGCCATCTCCTCCTAGATATACTCGCATCATCTTAAACACACCAACTCCAAATCAGACCTCCTTTCCCACCCCCCTCATTTTCTTCTTCCTTATCACCCTCTCTCCCTCCTCATCCACCAAGAACCTTGATGTCACCCTTGACCCCTCCCTATCCTACTCTCACCACATCTCTAATCTGGCACGCTCTTGTTGCTTTTTCCTCAGCAACATGCACAGAATTCATCCATTCCTCCCCAACTACTCCACACAGCTCCTAGTTCAGACCCTGGTACTGTCCCATCTTGAATACTGCAAATCCCTCCTGGCCGGCCTCCCTGCTTCTGCTATCCATCTGCTCCAGCTCATCCAGAACTCTGTTGCTCACCTTGTTTTTTCTCTTTCTCGTTTCTCCAACACTACTCCGTTGCTCCACTGGCTCACTGGCTCCCTATCGCCGCTCACATCCAATTCCAAACTCTTGTACTTGCCTATCACTGTCTTGACCAATCTGCCCCCTCCTACCTCCAGACTATTATTTCTCCCTGCACCCGCTCTCGCCCCCTCTGCTCCTTTGCCATCGGCAGATTAACTGTACAGTCCCCACCCCTCGCTCCTCCTGCCTCCTGAGCCCGCTCCTTCTCCACCTTTGCCCCTCAGTGGTAGAACGACCTACACACAGATATCACGACTACTCAGACCCTGACCATCTTTCAGTGCTTCCTCAAAACACATCTGTTCAGACAGCATCTGTGAATCTCACAACTCTCAACTATACTGGACTATATGTCACTGTGGCAACGTGCCCCGCCCCTGTGTGTATTTTTGTGTTATATGTTGCGTATATGTGTTAATGTTTGTTGCAAATATAATTATTTACTGTCTTTTTTTTTATTTTCTCTCATTTGAATTTGATCTTACTACTGATTTTATTGTATATTATAACTGCCCTTATCTGTAATGTGATACTTTGTAATGTCGTACTTTCTAACAACTGTAAGTCGCTAAGAAATAAATAATAACACATAATAATATACACACACCTGGGTGGTTAAAGGCACATTCCTTGTATCCTAATTTTCACAGGACAACCTGTTTACAACCTGGCCCAGATTTCTTCTTTTTTACTTCAGTTAATGGCTCAGGTGGACAAAATTTCATGACAATTATTTAATTAACATGATAGCATCAGTCATGCTAGTGACTCATTTGTCACAATTTTGAGAACACCTGTCAACATTTACACAACTATGTAAACAGGAGAACATTCCAAGGTTATTAATAAAGTGTCATACCAATAAAAAGGTAGACAGAATGTCAACATCTATCATCTTCATTTGTCTATGACTATATGGGGGTAATTCCCCTTTTAGTCCAAATATTTGATTGAGTCTTTGAACTAATTTGATAACATTTTGTTAAGCCCTAGAGGCTGAAACAGAGATTTATAGAAAGACATACAGTATAAGCTCTGTAACGTATTCTTTTGGGCATTAGATTGCATAGTGTGAAGCAGGTACTGTAGTGTCATTTCTAGAATGAGGTTACTAATAAGCATGCTGGCTCTGCAATATGTTTTCCCACCAGTTGCCAAAAGTGCACATTACAGTATACAGACTTTCACCTGCCACTGTTGACACTTGGGAATCTAAACCGTGTGGGGGGAAAACATTCTGCATATTCATTCATAAGCAATGACATACATTTCACTCTGTTTTCACTTTGAGTAATTAACTGGAAAGTAAACACCTAGGTCTATATTCCTAGGGGATCATCAACATTTCAGTTAGATTATTTAGGGCCCTGCAGATGGGAAGCTTATTGAGGTCTGAGTGCAGATATTTGTTCAAACCATGAGCTGTATGCTTAACCTACAGTACCTTGAAGACAGGGGGCCTGTCTGTTGAAACATAAATATAGTATACCAAACAAAAACTTCTTCATATACCTACAAATTAGGTCTCACCTTACAACATTTATTGGAGAAAAAATAGCCATCCCCAAATTTACAAGAATAGAAAATACAGTTTTGGGAATTGTAGTAAATCTAGCATCCAATATTTATTTAAAAAAAAAAAACTGAATAACATAAGCTCTACAATTTGTAGCCCAATACAGAAATTATGGGAAAGAGACATTAAAGAACAGTTGACCCCTGAAATGTAGACCACTGTGTGAAAGGATATGCATAAAATCTCTAAATCTGTGAAAAATAAAGACTATACAAATTCATACATAGAGTGTATTTTACCCCTAGAAAGCTAAATACAGCATACCCTCGCTATAAAGAACCTGTTGCGGTCCAAGCCTTTTGTTCGTTATATCAAGAGGTTTGTTATAGCGAAAGGACAATCAAAATGAACGATAAACTATTGGAATAAGTTAATGAGATGAGATTGTGAATAAGAGTAGAATTACATGTACCTGTTTGTTTCATGTATGCAGTATTCTGCCTTTGCTTTATCTTATTCGTTAAAGAATTAAAATGCAGTCACTTACATAAAGCAAAGATCCTGAATTGAAGCTGAACATTTATTCAAAATCAATCTGACATGAATCGTTTCAAAGTGCACCAAATCTTAATCCAACATGCAAGAATCCCAAACTGAGCTTTTATTCCAAATCAACCAGACATGAAAAGTTCATCAGATCCTGAAGTTTTTTTTGTTGTTGTTAGTTTTTTCTTTGTTGTTGTTTTTATTTTCTTTAATCAATTTTGCTTTGCCGCATGGTTGCTGAACAAGCCAAAAAACAGAGTGCTTTCTGACAGCCTGTATTCACGACAGAGATATGCATGCATTACTAATTATTCAAACTATCATTATAGTTTCCAGCTTTCTTGCAACATAAAGTGATTTTCGTTTCGGAGGCATAGTTACACAGCACACGGTTTTTATTAAGAAAAAAGAGTTGACGTCATTGCGGAGGTAGCGCCAGTACTACAGATCGGGATGTTGACAGTGCATGTTTATATTAGCTTTTTCTTTTATTTGGGGTCCAGGGGCCAGGTTTGCTATAGCTGAAGGTTCGTTATAATGAAGGGTGTTACAGCGAGGGTGTACTGTTTAATGGGGGTAAGGGACTATGACTTGTGTTGGTAACGCAACCAAGAGATAGGTACATTTATACATATGATATGGACTTGTCCAAAACTCGTGAGATACTGGTCTCTGGCAGTCGATTCTTTGTCTAGAATTATTCGAAGTGTAATACTGTTGGACCCAAAGATATGTCTTTTGAACTATTTTAGTGACAGGGTGCTCACGTCACGTGTGTGGATAACCGCTGTTTAGGCAATACAGAAGGAGTTGGAGTTGAAACGCCAGTACAGGCGTGCAGGATTTATTAATACAAAAGAAAGTAAATAAATAAACAAGTGGGTCTTGTGATGTTACCAGCCATGATAACGCACAGAGGACACACAAACAAGCTGTACAAAAGGTAAAATAAACACAGTATGAAAACTACAAATAAAGGGTGCCACACAAGGCGAGCGCTAGCCTTATAAACAAGGTGTCCCGCTCCAGGAACTGGCTACACTACGTAACCCTTGCCATACATTACTTGGGATCACTATTCCTTAAAGTAACCCACTTATGAGCCAGTATTCATACAACGACTCCTGCTGCTTCATACGGCCTTGGCAATGTTGTGTAGCTGTCATTCCTGCAGAGCAGACGCTCTCCTCCTGAGTATACGTAGCTCCCCTCTGTAGCATGGCGTGGTAGTCGCCCAGAGAGATCCCAACCAGATGTTTTTATACTGACGGACACTCAGTTGAGACCTGCCCACCTGCTGACTGAGGATCAGCACAGCCAATCACTCTCTGCCCTTCCCCTCAACCAAGCCTAGCAGTCAGCAAGTCTCAATCGAGCGCCCATGTGTAAACAATAATTTAATCACACACAACAACTCCAAAAAGCACACAAAACAAACCTATTTCCCCATATTAATTACCATCACTAATTCCCATCTGTGCAGGGCAATCGCCCCGCCACACAACCCATGGGACAAATCTCAGAAATGATTAATATCAGTGGGATGTATCTCTGCGAAACATCTTATTGCCATCAACTGGAAGGACATTGACAAAATTAGTGGGAACAAATGGCTTCGCTCACATTTGGAGGTGCTAATGCTGGAAAAAATGTCTTGTAATTTATCTGATCTATATAATGAAGAACACTACATTTGGAAGCAAATAGAAATAAAGTACAAAAGACACTCAAGTCTATCCTATGCTGGATCATGGGAACTCAGATCAACATGTTAATTAAACCAAAAAAAAAACATGTATTTGTTACTCAGACTTGCTTAACCCGTGTTTCTGTGCCTACTTGTTATTTTTTTGTAAATCAAACCAAACAAATAATAAAAATATAAGTTTAAAAAAAAAAACAGTTTGGGCTGTGACGCGACCCTGTCACACGCACCTCAGCTTCAGTCAGTTGTATTCCAATTCTTTTTTGTATGTTTTTTTCTAAATTATGTTTCTTAAGGGGTCAGCTTGATCCCCTTATTGATTCCTATGTTTAGCGTTAAACTTGCTCTAAGGGAAGATGTAATATACTGTGGATAAGTTCTTACATTATCACTTTTTGTTTGTTCCTTATACCTGTGTTCTGTATTCAGGTATGTGTTAGGTAACCACTTAATTTATGGCATTTATATATTCTTAATTGAACTAGCAGTTGCCCATGGAAAATATTGCCCTTATTTTATAAAGAAATTCCATGTGGTTTTGTAAAGATAGGTCAAGTAGTTATTTCATCCTTCATTTTCTGCACAAATGGCAGGTTGGTTGGTATTTCCAGGCATTATGCCAATCAGTTCACAGGCAATATTAGTCATTTATAATATATGGAAGCTGTCCTGCTATTTTTCAAACAATAACATAATCAGTGCCATAATGCCAAACCAATTCAACCAATCTATTTAATTTGAACTGCTTTCTATGTTTGTCATTGGCTGGTACCATTAAACTATGTACTGCGTCGATATGGAGAACCAGTAACAAAAATAAGCATGTGGAAACAGAAAACTTGATTAAAGTAAATCGATGACAGAACTTCAGAAAAATATAAATACAGTAGGTTAGCTGGCATAGAGTACAGCTAGAAAAGAGAGATATGGTGTGATAAAAACAAAGATAGAAGATTAGGATGAGGATATCAAGGGTTAACACTGGAGATTTGAAGTGTTAGAACAAAAGGTGAATTAGGTTTTCTTTTTAAATTCGGAGATACAGGTTTGTGCCTGATAATGTTAAACAAAGTAAAGGTATACAGAGAGATAACAAAAGTAATTTAGCACTACAGTAATCCAACAAATCATAAAGCAAAAAAAACCAAAACATTTTTCTTCTTTCCATTTTGCATTGTTGTGGTATTTAACCCCTCCCCCCAAATATCAGACTAGGCTTATATGTTCATAAATGTTCATATTTTTTAACCCAATCAAAATGCTGTATAATAATGTACAAGTTAAACATGAGCCTTCATTTGTATTACGAGGCTCAAGGTGTTAGTTTGCATTAAAAAGTGTAATACAGGATAGAAAAATATTAAACTGTTAATTTTAGAAGTATGTTAGAACTAGGATTATTTAAGTTATTATTGCATTACTTTACATTACCTGCCATCATTTGCAATGTTTAGTTTATTCACTTTGTGCCCACAGGGCCAGCACAATGCTGCTGTCCTAAGTTGCATGCACGACACACTGGGGTGGAAACATCAAGGTTCTTGGACTTTAGCCCAGATCTGTTCTGAATGCAATCGAGTTTAAGAGGTTGGTTGAAATAAGACCAGTGTTGAACAGTTGAAGCAGCTATGACAAGTCGGGCAAGGTTTTCAAAAGTTTGTAAATGATAACCCCAGTGTTAAATCAACAAATCGTTATGTAGCATTGATTTTGGCATTTTCAAGAGGTCGTTATGCCTATCTCGTTATTAAATAATCATGCTAACATGATTTCTGAAATTATATTGATTTATGAAATAATGTTAATATCTTAACAAGCAGTGCTTCTTCTGACTATTTATTTTGTTTGCATGGGAATTTAAAAGCAAATCTGTGTTAATTGTCATAATTTATCAAGAGTTAATTTGCACTTGCAAAAAGAGGGAAACCTTGAAACAGAAATTTAACAGACTGTGTCTGTGAGGCCGACGATACAGAGACTACCTAGATAATGCAATCTTTTATATACTTGTGGTTATGAATGAGATTTGTTCACTTGTTTTAACAATTTGTAACCTTAAGCCCGGAACATCGCAGGAAGGGATGCATGGATGCATAAAGTACAGTGGCAATGGGGCGAATCAATAGGTGAAAAGATAAGGCTATGGCAGTAATAAATAGCTACAATTTTGGCTAGAACTTAATATGATGTGATCGTGAAAACCACATGACTGGAGACATGCATGTATTCTCTCTCTCTATTAAACACACACGCACACATGCATGCACACATGCACGCACGCGCACACACACACACACACACACGGTATTCCATTGGTTTGTATATATTGTACTTTTTAACTACATTGTACTTTTTAACTATTATACTTAAAAACTGCTGCTACAATAAAAATTCATGCTACAATCATGATTCATTTATCATTAATCGCGTTATCATTAAATTATGTCAAATCACGTTTTTTATTTACAATGAAGGTAACCTATACTTTGCATACAAAGTATGTCACTCAAATGTTTATAAATTCAGCAAAAACATGCTTTCCCTTTGTTGTAAATAAATACAATAAAATACAAATGTGATTTGGTATAGTTTAATTATAATCCTATTAATAAACAAATTATGCAACATGGTCCAAATAGCAGTTGTTATGTATTCTGTAAACATTTTGTCTAATAGTTAAAAAGTGCAATATAGAGCTTGCTTTCAAAAGATATCGCCATGGACATGAATGGAATACCTAATGTGATAAGATCACTGACATGGATTTTGCCTAATGTATTTATAATGTTGTCAGACTTTCACCTTCACTTGTCTGTATGCACATATTATAACATCTTCTTATAAAAGACAAAACAGAATTGATGATAATGAGACCTCAGAAGCAATACAAGAATATAGATTCATCTGATTTTCTACTTGACGGTCTCTGTACAGATTCTAGAGCAGAGATAAAAAACCTAGGTGTCATTTTCGATCCAGACCTCTCCTTTGAATCACACATTAAAAATGTTACAAAAAATTCCTTTTTTATTATATATATATATATATATATATATATATATATATATATATTTCTTATTTTGCATGTGTTTTTTATCATATAAACGTACTTTGTGAGACCACCGTTAAACACTGCTGCTATGGCAAAAGGCGATATTTCTTTCATGCTAAGTTAAATATTTATCAGTAACGATTCAAAGAATTATTCGTTTGTATGGTCCTTTTCACGAACTAGAGGAATTCACAGAACAATTAACTATAAACAAATTGTGGATTGGGTTGGGCAGTTCTATCAGAATTTTAAAAAATTCATAAATGTATAATGAAGTGTTACATACAAGGTATACATATCATATAACTAACAACTACAAACACAAATGACACTTCATATTTATGTATTTTAGTTCATACTAAAATACATACAAGAGTAGATGTCAATATAAGAAAATAAATTCCAACCAATATAGATAGTTGGCTTACGTCCCACCCCATACAAAAAATAAATTTAAAAAGTTTTTTTTTTTTTTTTTAGTCTGTGCTGTCCGATTTTTACCCACACGCCAGGTAGTTGTAAATCAGCATTGTATATGTGAAGTTATCTAAATAAATTTACATTCTGCAAGACAAAATGCACAATTTTAAATTAAGTTTACAAATTATACACAAAATCGATATTCCCATTATTTTTTTATTTCATTTCCATTTGGCTGCTGCTGGTGAGAAAGCCATCTAGCTGTATGCTAATATTTTTCATAACAGCGAATTATGCTTTCATTATTTTTTCTTCATCTCATTAACATGCATTTTGATTAACAAGTTCTTCTTATTTAGTCTTTGAGACAGGAAGTGATTTGTAAAAATACTTCCTGTCATCTAGAAGCTGTGATGAATCCACAGGCGAACACATGGTAAAGACTAGTATCTTATGAAATAACCATGGATTAAAAGATAATATTATTATAATATATTATAACCATATATATTATATATATATATAAGATATATATATATATATATATATATATATATATATAAATAAAAAAATTGGAGAAAAGTGTTGTTGCATTTAAATTGGATTTTTTTTCCTTTGATTTACACAACCTACTCAATACTTTTGAAGAGGCAAGAGAATTTTTATTGTGAAACAACAGTTAATGAAAAATAAAAAATAAAAAAAAGTCAATACTTGGCAGAACCACCTTTGGCAGCAATTACAGCTGTGAGTCTTTTGGGGTAAATCTCTACCAGGTTTGCACATCTGGATCATGCAATATTCGTCCATTCTTCTTGGCAAAATAGTTAGATGGAGATCGTTGGTAGACAGAAATCTTCAGGTCTTGCCACAGATTCTCAATCAGATTCAAGTCCGCGCTTTGACTGGGCCACACTAGGACTCTCACTCTTTTGTTTTTAAGCAACTCCAGTGTCGCTTTGTCTGTGTACTTGGGGTCGTTGTCCTGCACAAAGGTGAATCTCCATCCCAGTCTTAGGTCTTTTGCAGACTGAAACAAGCTTTCCTCAAGGATTTCCCTGTATTTAGCTCCTTCCATTTTGCCCTCTACCCTGACAAGCTTCCCAGTCCCTGCCGATGAAAAGCATCCCCATAGCATGATGCTGTCACCATCATGCTTCAAAGTAGGGATGGTGTTACTTGGGTGATGTGATGTGTTGGGTTTGGGCCAGACATAATGCTTTGCATTTAGGCCAAATAGTTTCATCGGACCACAAAATATTTTGCCAGATCTTTTCAGAGTCTCCCACATACCTCAGCTATTGTTTACACATGGACAGTTTCTCCCATCTCAGCCATGGAACGCTGTAGGTCTTTTAGAGTTGTCATTGGCCTCTTGGTGGCTTCTCTGACCAAAGCCCTTCTTACCCGGCTGCTTAGTTTGGGAGGACAGCCTTCTCTAAGCTTTTGGGTGGTGCCGTATACCTTCCACTTCTTAATGATCGACTTGACTGTGCTCCAAGGGATATTCAATGCCTTTGAAATCTTTTTATACTCCTCCCCTGATCTGTACCTTTCCTCAACTTTATCCTGGAGTTGTTTTGAAAGCTCCTTGGTCTTCATGGTAGTAACTTTGAATGCACTACCCAACTGTGTGACCTTACAGAGACAGGTGTATTTAATCTGAAATCATGTGAACCACTTTTATTGCCCACAGATGGACTCCATTTAACTTATTGTGTGAATTCTGAAGACAATGGATTTCACCTGAGCTTATTTAGGAGTGTCATAGCAAAGGGGGTGAATACTTATATAATGAAGACTTTCAGGTTTTTATTTTTAACTGATTTGTTTTTTTACCCCGCCCTCCACCCCCATTTTTTCAAACATTTAAAGTGTTGAGTAGGTTGTGTAAATCAAAGGGGAAAAAAAATCCCATATAAATGCATTAAGATATCAGGTTCTCACAACAAACTGTGAAAACGTCCAAGGGGGGTGAACACTTCCTATAGGCATGGTGTGTGTGTGTGTATATATATATATATATATATATATATATATATATATATATATATATATATATATAGTGCCTATAGAAAGTCTACACCCCTTTCAAAATTTTCACCTTTTGTTGCCTTATAGCCTGGAATTAAAATGCTTTAAAAAAAAAAAATATATATATATATATATATTTTTTTTTTTTTTAATTTATCTACACATCGTACCCCACAACTTCCAAGTAAAAAAAATATTCTACAAATTTGTAGAAAATTATTTAAAAATAAAAACTGATATAGTTTGGTTGGATAAGTGTCCACCCCCCTTGTAATACCAATCCTAAATTAGCTCAGGTGTAACCAATCGCCTTCAAAATCACACGCCACGTTAAGTGGCCTCCACCTGTGTTAAATTGTAGTGATTCACATGCTTTCAGGATAAATTCAGCAAATCTTATTAGGTTCCCTCTGCTGGGCAGTGCATTTCAAAGCAAAGACTCAACCATGAGCACCAAGGCTCTTCCAAAAGAACTCTTGAACAAAGTTGTTGAAAGGCATAGATCAGGGAATGGGTATAAAAAAAATAGGTGTTGAAGGTCCCTTGGAGCATGGTCAAGATGATTATTAAGAAGTGGAAGGTGTATGGCACCACCAAGACCCTGTCTAGATCAGGCCGTCCCTCCAAACTGGATGACCGAGGGAGAAGGAGACTGATCAGAGAGGCTACCAAGAAGCCAATGGCAACTTTACAAGAGCTACAGGCTTTTATGGCCAAGACTGGTCAAAGTGTGCATGTGACAACAAAATCCCAAGCACTCCACAAATCTGGCTTGTATGGTATAGTGGCTAGAAAGAAGCCATTACTCAAGAAAGCCCACTTTGAATCCCATTTGAAGTATGCATAAAACACTCAGGAGATTCAGCAGCCATGTGGCAAAAAGTTTTGTGGTCTGACGAAACTAATATTAAACTTTTTGGCTTAAATGCAAAGCATTATGTTTGGTGCAAACCCAACACAGTGCATCACCCAAAAAACACCATCCTTTGCCAAATCTAAGTGTAGAAAGTTGGTAGACACCTATCCCAACAGACTCATCACTGTAATTGCTGCCAAAGGTGCTTCCACCAATTATTAACTCAGGGGTGGAGACTTATCCAATTATGATCTTTCAGTTTTGTATTTTTAATATATAATTTTTTTTCTCAATAACATTTTTTAGTAGGTAAGTGGAAAAAAAAAATCCTCATTTAAATGTATGAAACTCTGAGGCACTGACACAACAAAATGTGAAAAAAGTTAAAGGGGGTGTAGACTTTCTACAGGCACTGTTTGTGTGTGTGTGTGTTTGTGTGTGTGTGTGTGTTGGCAGGTATCTACGGACAAGATTTGAGAAAATGTCTCCACAAAGATAGTAACTCCTGAAAAAACAACGCTGTGGGGACGTCCCCGCTTTATAAAACACCAACTAAATATGCCTTTAAAAAAGTAAAACAGACATCAAACTGGATCATCGTGTGTAATCTACCACATGTATTCTGTATTCTATTCAGAATGTTGTTTTCTTTATTCTATTCAGAATGCCCGTTCCCCCACAACAAAGAATCCTAAAATATGATTTAATGTGCTTTTGTTTCTGCCTTTTTTTCTTATCTTTGCAAACTAGGTGGAAGCTTGGGAATACTTTTGTGGTGTATATATCTAGAGGAATTTAGCAAGGGTTGAACATTTTACTTGTAGTAAAATGTTACCAATAGTAACATGTTAAAATGTAACCATAGGTATAATTAAAGTCCATAGAGAATACAGGAAACCCATTAAGTGCCTTGCTTGAAAGATGAAACCAGCAATGACCCAGTTAGAGGGTTTAACGGCATGCTGGTGCATTAATTGACTTCTGTAGTGAAGAGTGATCACTATACTAAGTCACCAACTCCAGTTCCAGAGGAGTTTCTTGGATATCCAACTTTCAAGTACTAACTTAACCCATATTTTTGACCTACCAAGACCAGATTCTAAAATGGTATGGATGCAATGATACTATATATAATTCAAATACTGACTGCAATGAACATATCCAATATAGTCATTACAAACTGAAATCTGATATCTGAATGACTACTTTAAAAGCAGTTGAAATTATCAAGTATTAAATTTGATAAAGCATGGAATCTTCCATATTGTCTCTGAAACTGGAAAATGACATAGCTCACAACTCTCTGGTGTTTTCAAGTTAAAAAGGGGTGACTAAAAATTAGGTACATTTTTGTTTCAAACCATCTTTTCGGCCACCCATAGCTCAAAAACTGTGATGTGTATAAACATGCCATTCAGCACAGTTACAGTCCTCTAAAAGGAATTGAGCTTCTCTGTGATCCAAAGTGAAAAAAGGTTAAAGGTTTTATAGCTGTAATCTGGGTATGTACAGTTTGTTCAAATCAACAGCCCTAAATTAAAACATTTGTATTATGAAAATTCCAAAACCCAACAGACCCTGTCAATCAGTCTCAGAACTGTGGTGTGCCCATGGCTGTACATTTTACATAATACAATAGAAGTGAAGTGTAAGTATAGAGAATAATAAAATAATTATTAAAAGCTAATGCTATTTTTTTGCTTAAAGTGACACAAATGAATATTCACTGATAATGTAAGAGATTGGATTTCCTCAACTACAGTCCCTATAGAAAGTCTACACCCTCCTATCCACTCCAGTGTAGCTTTGGCTGTGTGCTTTGGGTCGTTGTCATGCTGAAAGGTGAACTTCCGTTCCAGTTTCAGCTTTCTTGCAGAGGGCAGCAGGTTTTCCCACAAGGACTTCTCTGTACTTTGCTCCATTCATTTTCCCTTCTATCCTGGCAAGTGCACCAGTCCTTTCCCATGAGAAATATCCCCATAACATGATTCTGCCACCACCATGCTTCACAGTAGGGATGCTGTTCTTTGGGTGATGCGCTGTGTTGAGTTTGCGCCAAACATACCACTTTGCATTTAGGCCAAAAATTTAAATTTTATTTTTGTCAGACCACAAAACTTTTTGCCACATGGCTACAGAATCTCCTGAGTGTTTTTTGGCATACTTCAAATGGGATTCAAGGTGGGCTTTCTTGAGTAATGGCTTCCTTCTTGCTACCATACCATACAGGCCAGATTTGTTGAGTGCTTGGGATATTGTTGTCACATGCACACTTTGACCAGTCTTGGCCATAAAAGCCTGTAGCTCTTGTAAAGTTGCCATTGGCTTGCCAGGGTCTTGGTGGTGCCATACACTTCCACTTCTTAATAATCATCTTGACCATATGCCAAGGGATATTCAAGACCTTTGATATTTTTTTATACCTATCCCCTGATCTGTGCCTTTTAACAACTTTCTCCCTGAGTTATTTTGAAAGCGTCTTGGTGCTGATGGTTGAGTCTTTGCTTTGAAATGCACTACAAAGCAGAGGGAACCTACAGGAACTGCTAAATTTATCCTGAAATCATGTGACACAGGTGGAGGCAACTTAACTTGGTGTGTGATTTTGAAGACGATATGTTTACACCTGAGATAATTTAGGATTGCTAATACAAGGGGGCTGGACACTTATCCAACCAAGCTATTTCAGTTTTTATTTTTAATACATTTTCTACAAATTTCTAGAATATATTTTTCACTTGGAAGTTGTGGGGTACGATGTGTAGATAAATGGAAAAAAAAACTATTTAATACATTTTAATTCCAGGCTATAAGGCAACAAAAAGTGAAACTTTTGAAAGGGGGTGTAGACTTTCTACAAGCACTGTATAGGTGTTAGATTCAACTATATTGTATGATATTACTGTGAACTATTTGTTGTGATCTCTGCTAATTGAGTTTAGTGAGTGAATCATCTTAAAAGTACAAAATATGGTTTGTGTCTACACTAATCAGCGTTTAATACCAAACTCGAGACCACCTCAGGGGGTAGTATGGGCCATACATAACACATTATTTTAAAATAAAATACAGTGCATGGTGGGATGATATTAATCTCCACTGTTCATTGCACTGCTAGGAACTGTAACCAAACTATTTTAATAGTATGGGTATGCATTAAAGGGTATATAATGTATATAAGGACCTTTTTTTTTATTTTCTTACATGTCCCCATGTGTTTCTACAACTGTTTAAGTAAGGTGTGTGTACAGAAGTTTGAGCCAATGTAGGTTTAGGTTTATATATATATATATATATATATATATATATATATATATATATATATATATATATACAAAGCCTAAGTGAAAATTTATTATTAACTAACTTAAAGATTAGGATCCTTATGATGGGTAAAAGACTGAAAACCTGACAAATGTGAAAAACATGTTATTTACAGTTTTAAGGACGTCAATAATATTGAATTGCTAATTCTTACATGCTAAACTAGTATCTCTTGGATGAGATTATTATATGTGCCAATATTGTTTAAAATATTATTAAGATTCAAATTCCTTATTTCAATATACTGAATTGTGAAAAGACATGTTTATTTTGGCAGAATGCAGTTTACAGTAATATGTTTTCACTATAGTAAGTCTGATTAGCAAATCAACAATGTTTGGCATGGTAATCTTAGAAAACAGTTAAGGAAAAATGTAGAATTGCTTAATCAGGGTTAAGTGTACTAACTTTAGTCCAAGCAAGTGAATTAAACCTGCTTAATCCACTAGTCAGACGCATTAAGTGGACTAACTTTGGTACGCTGCAATCAACCCCCTATGTCTTACAGAGAAAACAAAAACCTGGTAGATAATGTATTTTGCTTTTGTATACAAGCATGATATTTAATTGAACAGACTTTTGCAGTGTTGATCATTTTCAACATAAGTGACCGAGCATGAAAAGAAGCCCAAAATATAGTAAAAAACGGCAAGGTAAAACCGTAAGCGACTGCGTGGAAATAGAAGCTCAGTTCCGCGGTTTTAAAGCAGAACTGGCACCCCTAAACACAGTGTTAGCAGTGGCAGATTGGATGATTTGAGCACAGGTTTTAATTGGAGGAGACCAGTTTTTTTTTTTTTTTACCAGAGGAGGCTTTGCCTCCTATGACAAACTCCTGTCTGTCTGAAACACAGAACTCCCACTAGTAGATCAGGTGATCTGAGCAAGGGTTTTAATTGGAGGAGCAAACTATATCCTCCTACCCCCTTCTAAAGCGCTGCTGTAAGCCATTGTATGTGCAGTTAATGTAGGAGTGAGAATTGAAATTGCTTTGTTTAATTTTGCATCGCATCAGTGGTAAGAAACATACTGTTACTGTTTTATTTTGGTGCTTGTCTTGTGAAGGGGTCAAATGTGAAATATAAATAAAATAATAGAAACGCATAGCGCAGTTGATTGGCTTATTAAGACTCAGTTTGCCATGAACTCAGTTTGTCATATACTGAAAAACTCAAAGTAAAATCTGAAGGCAAGCCATAACTAAAAACTGTAATTGCTAATAATAAGAACAGGTCATTTCATTTGGCAGTAGAGCATTATGTTTGAGATTACATATTTGAATGGAACATGTGAACCTTGAATTGTCATGCATGCTAGCGTATGGGGCAGGGGGTTTTAGCTAAAAATAAATAAATAAATAACGTTGTTGGTTGTTGCTATGGTAACTTAAGACGAGACTCCACATACTGTGTTTTTTTTCCCCACTGTAACCAAAGTTACCTAATTAATACAGTAGAGCCTTTCAGAATGTCAAATAGGACTTTTATAACTGGCAAATCATCAGCTACAAGACTTAAAAATTAGCTCTAACATTGCAAGTAAGTCAGTTAGTTCCCTGTTGTAGAATTTTTTTTTTGGTTTTACCATAATGACTGATGACTAATACAGTGAACAAAATATAATAATTTGTTTTGTTGGAGTGGAAAAAGAAAAATAATATATATTTTTTATTTTTTTTAGTTATGCAACCCGTTTTTAAAGTTAACAATAATACTATTTTTCCAATACAATTCAATAGAAAATTACTCTTCCTCCAATGCACACAAACTCAAACCGAATGGAAAAAATAGAAGCCTGTACTAGATTTACACTTTTGTGTTGTTCACTGCGCCTGCGTGTACATAAGTTCATTTAAATCAACCTAATTACATTTTTTATAATGGTAAAAACTGAACTCACACATTTGTGACATAGTGCCCTAAATGTTATTTATGAACCAGAGTTTGCTTTAATTCACTGCCAATGTTAATTTGTGATGTTAAAGCTAAAAATCATGTTAGAAATCACACTAAAAAATCTCAATTTCTGTAATTCTAATAATACTGAATACTTAAAAAAACAACTACTTTGTTTAAATGTTCAATATTATTGTAAATGTTATCCCTTTACAAGAGATTACTGATGACCTTAGAATACTATGGGTGAGGTAAAAAAAAAAAAATAGATACATTACACATTCTGTGAAAAAAAGTTTTAGGGGTAGTTGAAGAGAGGGGGAAAAACAGTTTACTTCTCCAGAGACGTAAACATTTCTGGGGGGGAGAACGGAAGGCTAGCCTAAGAGTTTAAGGAACATTCAATTAACTCCTGTAATCTTGTGTTGTGGATACAATGCAGTGTGTAGGTATGCCGAGTGTTAGACCTCACCACGCCCCAAAAACGTTGAAATGATGTATTATAAAATAATTTAAATTACTAAACAATCATTATTTGAATTATTTGTTTTTGAAGGCAATACAAATAAATAACAAATAAATCAATTGAGCAAAAAGGAATGATAAGAAGGGCAAAAATCAAAGCTTCTTCATCAGAAAAGGAGCATATGAAACCGAGAAAAAAGAGACAAAAAAACTTCAGGAGAAAAAAAGTAAAGAAAAATAAAATATAAAATGGAATCAAAACTTCATGATCTAAAAAAAAAAAACTGAGAAAATAAACATGGACCACTAACAAAAATGATCCCATAACAAGGAAGAAGGATAAACGATAGCCCATGACATTACAAGACACACTAATAAATCCTCATAAGAAGAAGAAACTCTCGAATACCAGCTTCTGTGCCTTAAAGCCAGCTCGGTCACATGATTAAATTATAACGTAAAACTAAAAATACACAACATTTTTTTTAAAGCTGTTGATTATGATGATTTTTTTTTTTTTTTAACACTCTACTAAAGATCATAAGCAGCACAGTTAAAATATTTTCATCTTTGAAAAAAATATATTTGTTCTGTAAAATCCAACACAATAAATACCAATGTATTGACCATTTCCATTAAGTTGTAAACATTTCTAGACAGAATTCAGAAATGTAGTATTTTTTGCATAAGATTAGATGGCATATTTTCCACAGTCATTATGAAATTGGTTTGCATCTAAAACAATTATGATATTTTTTGCACACGTTTATGCGTGGCCAAATTGACATTTCTTGAGGGATCATTATGCTTATCTTGTTGCCACAGCAGCACAAATTTGGTGAGAGCTCAGCCATTTCTGTGACAAGCACTTTAGTGGTGGTAGAATATTTTATTGACCACATCTAGACATTACATTGAAACTAATATATATATATATATATATATATATATATATATATATATATATATATTTTTTTTTTTTTTTTTTTTTTTTTTTCTAATGTCAAAAAGGCCCAATTTTCTGAAATCACTGATATTTACTTTAGACATTGTAACATGATTATATTAATTTCACTCTGAAAATCTGAAAAGGAAAATAGGTTAGCAGTTGACATTTAAGGTTAAAGATGCTCACTCTTTCTTAAAGCTCTGGAAAGAGACTTTCAGGGTAGAAAAAGCCACTCTGTTCTATTTACAGCTCACGTTGATGCAATACACAGCCTTCTATTAGTTACAGTAGTGACTAATAGAATATTAGTAAGCAGCCTTCCTTGAAGGGATTGAAATACAAATATCTTTCCCTAATTTTAGAATTACACACTCAAGTCCTTGAATGCACAGACAGGAGAGAGAAGTTCAATACTTTATTTACAGAATAAAAAACACAAAGAGTGGCTAGTATACAAACAATGTTATATATTATATGCTTCTTTTAAAAATAGCTTTATATAATAAATTTTTCCCAAATGTGCCCATCAATAAAAGCATTTACAGATTGCATCCATTGTACAAAAGAGTACATATAAATAAGGTAGGGCTGCAGCCAACAATAAATATGAAATGATAAAGTAGCCCCCAGTTACAATAAAAACAGACAGTATAAAGAAACAGGAGCTTGCAGCTATATAAATGCAATTTTTGTATGGTACCAATTATCCAGATTGAGCGTGTCACAGTTACACCAACAAGCTTAGATACTCATACCTCATAAACCAGAAAAACGCAATGATGTTATATATACAATCTCCGAGTCAGGAATCAGGGCTGCAAAACTCCTGAAAAGAAAAGCCCAGACTTTGCACTCCCTTGTGCTGTATTGCAAGATCCTTCCATGAGTAAGCAGGCATGATCTTATAATTAGGGTCCTACAGGAGGCCGTTCAATTCAAAATTACAGTTCTGTAAATATGACACATTGAAATGAGTATGACATATGCTAAAATGAGTATGACACATGATGAAATGAATATAACATGCTATGACACATGCTGAAATTAATATAATGTATGCTGAAATGAATATGACACGTGCTGAAATTAATATGATATACACTGAAATGAATATGACATATGCGGAAATGAATATGCTGAAATGGATATGACACACGTTGACTGAGAATATCACCTACTGTAGTGAGTATAAACAAGAAGCATGTGACATTGTCAACCAGTCATAGCTCACCCTCAATAGCTGTAATGGCTGGTAAACTGCAATGAATGTTAATTAAAGCTGAATATTCACAGGTAAAAAGTTATTCTACATGTTTGTAAAATGATAATTAGTTATTCTCATTAAAATGTTTATTCATAGTCTTTACGCATCGAGCAAATATACAGTGTCTATAGAAAGTCTTCACCCCCTTGAACTTTTTTCACATTTTGTTGGGTCAGTGCCTCAGAGTTTCATGCATTTAATGAGGTTTTTTTCCACTTATCTACACACCATACTCCACACTGTAAAGGGGAAAAATGTTTTTATTGAGAAAAAAATTATATATTAAAAATACAAAACTGAAAGATCATAACTGGATAAGTCTCCATCCCCCTGAGTTAATACTTGGTGGAAGCACATTTGGCAGCAATTACAGCTGTGAGTCTGTTGGGATAGGTCTCTACCAACATTGCACACCTAGATTTGACAATACTTGACCATTCTTCTTCACAAAATAGTTCAAGCTCTGTCAGGTTCCTAGGGGAGCGTTGATGGACAGCAATCTTCAAGTCATGACACAAATTCTCGATTGGATTTAGGTCAGGGATCTGAGTGGGCCACTCAAGGACATTTACCTTTTTGTTCCTTAGCCACTCTAGTGTAGCTTTGGCTGTGTGCTGGGTCGTTGTCATGCTGAAAGGTGAACTTCAGTTCCAGTTTCAGCTTTCTTGCAGAAGGCAGCAGGTTTTCCTCAAGAACTTCTCTGTACTTTGCTCCATTCATTTTTCCTTCTATCCTGACAAGTGCCCCAGTCCCTGCCGATGAGAAACATCCCCATAACAGGATGCTGCCACCACCACGCTTCACAGTGGGGATGGTGTTTTTTGGGTGCTGCGCTGTGTTGGGTTTGCGCCAAACATAACGCTTTGCATTTAGGCCAAAAAGTTCCATTTTAGTTTCAGCAGACCACAAAACTTTTTGCCACATGGCTACAGAATCTCCTGTGTGTTTTTTTGCATACTTCAAACGGGATTCAAGGTGGGCTTTCTTGAGTAATGGCTTCCTTCTTGACACCCTACCATACAGATTTGTGGAGTGCTTGGGATATTGTTGTCACATGCACACTGACCAGTCTTGGCCATATAAGCTCTTGCAAAGCTCTTGGTAGCCTCTCTGATAAGTCTCCTTCTTGCTCGGTCATCCAATTGGAGGGATGGCCTGATCTAGGCAGGGTCTTTGTGGTGCCATACACCTTCCACTTTGTAATAATCATCTTGACCATACTGCAAGGGATATTCAAGGTCTTTGATATTTTTTACACATCCCCTGATCTGTGCCTTTTAACAACTTTCTCCCTGAGTTATTTTGAAAGCGCTTTGGTGCTTATGGTTGAGGAACTTCTGAATTTATCCTGAAATCATGTGAATCACTACAATTTAACACAGGTGGAGGCCACTTAACTTGGTGTGTGATTTTGAAGGCTATTGGATACACCTGAGATAATTTAGGATTGCTATTACAAGGGGGACGGACACTTATCCCACCAAACCATTTCAGTTTCTATTTTTAATTTTCTAAAAATTTCTAGAATATTTTTTTCACTTGGAATTTGTGGGGTAGGATGTGTAGAGAAATGAAAAAAAAAAACTATTTTAATGCATTTTAATTCCAGGTTAGAAGGCAACAAAACAAGGGTGGCGCCATGCTTGGGCCTGAGGGGCCTGGGCCCACCAATCTTGCTCATGGGCCCACCCAGTTATGGAGCGATTGACAATTAAAAACGATAGGTTACGGATGCAACTCTGGTTCCCTGAAAGAGAAAATAACCATCAACATATAGGACATTGCTGTCAGGCAGTATTGATTGGCTGAGCTTTACAGCAAAGCTGCCAATAGGCCTCTGCGCGAGCTGACGTGTAAGCCCGCCCCCCTGGGAGCTTACTATACGCAGCGCGCAGAGACTCTCTTCCTCTTTTGCTCTTCAGGCCGTGAAGGTTTCCGGAGCGACCTCGCGGGTTGATGGTTATTTTCTCTTTCAGGGAACCAGGGTTGCATCTGCAACCTATCGTTCCCTTTCAATTCGAAAATTACCATCAATGTATGGGAACAGTGTACCCAGGCCGTCGCGAGTGAGGATTCTCGGCAGTAGGACAGACTTACGTCATAACGCAACTGCCTAGGCAATACATCTAGGCATATGCGGAGCTGCGCCTCAGCATCTATGCTCGCAATGACACCTGTTCTAAAGTAGAATAGTAAACACCATACTGGCATCTTAAGGTTCCATAGAGTGTAGTACAGAAGCTCCAAATAGTGGAGCAGAGGAATCCAGTACGTTTAACCAGCAAAACCTCATAAAAGTATGCGGTGTAGCCCAACTGGCTGCCGCGCATATGTCAGACACCAGCACTCCCTTAAAGAGGGCCCAGGATGTCGCCATACCCCTAGTGGAATGCATCTTCAACTGCCCTGGTGGTGGAAGTCGTGCAGATTCATAAGCTAATTTAATAGCATCCACTATCCAATGGGAAAGGCGTTGTTTAGACAACGGCTGACCCAAGGTCTTAGAACCATGGCATATGAATAATTGTTCTGTTTGCCTCACAGTGGTTGTACGATCAATATAATACTTCAATGCCTGCACAGGGCAGAGCATGTATAACCGTTCTTCCTCTGGGGAAGAAAAGGGAGGAGGATGGAACGCCATCAACTCGACTGGCTGGTTCATGTAAAACGGGGATATGACCTTTGGTAAAAAGGCTGGATTTGGACACATGGAGACATTAGAACCGTCTCCTGCGAAATGAGTACATGAAGGATGCACTGAAAGTGCATGTAACTCACTCACACGTTTAGCTGACACCACTGACAGCAGAAACGCAGTTTTAACAGACATGAGCTTCATATGCACAGTGTGGAGAGGCTCAAATGGTGCCTTGGTAAGGGTTTCTAGCATCACGTCAAGGCTCCATGACGGTAAACTGGTCGTCCTTGGAGGTCGCAAACGCCTTGCACCCTTGAGGAATTGCGATGCCAGAAAATGGCAACCTGGTGATAACCCGTCAATGCGTACATGGCAAGCAGATATGGCGGCTAAATACACTTTAAGTGTAGAGGGAGATTTCCCTTCATCTAACAGTTTCTGTAGAAACTGTAATATCACTGCCATAGGACAAAATATTCGGTCATGGCCCCCCGCCAGACACAAATCTTGGAACAACTGACACTTGTACGTGTACTGCGACCTAGTAGAGGGCGCTCTAGTGTTATAAATGGTCGAAATCACCGCCGTCGAAAGCCCTAAGGCTGACAGGCGCCCCCGTTCAGGAGCCAAGCCCATAGCTGAATGAGCTTGGGCTTCGGGTGCCAAAGCCGTCCTTCGGCCTGGGACAACAGGTCTGCTCGCAGGGGAAATTCCCGGGGTTGACCATGCAGCAACTGCACAAAGCTCGGAAACCATATCCTCCGAGGCCACGAGGAGCGACCAGGATCACTATTGCTTGCTCTACCCTGACCTTCTCTAAGAAGGCGGGGAGCATTGGAATCGGTGGAAACGCATATAGGAGACCTGGCGGCCACTTGTGAGCCAGTGCATCGACTCCTAGGGGGCTGTCGGGGTCCCTAACCGAGAACCATAGTGGGCAGTGCATGGTCTCTCACGAAGCAAAGAGATCTACTTGCGCTATGCTGAACCATTTCCAGATGCACTCTACCACCTGAGGGTGGAGACGCCATTCCCCTGCAAGAGGGCCTTGTCTGGATAGGAGGTCCGCTGCGTAATTGACTCTGCCCAGTAGGTGAACCGCGCGCAGAGAGGTCAAGCGCGGCTGTGCCCATAGCAACAGCTGTGCTACCATTCGGTGAAGGCGGGGGGACTGTAGGCCACCCTGGTGGTTGATCTATGCCACAACTGTGGTGTTGTCCGACCGCACCAGCACGTGCTTGTCTAGAAGCACTGGCAAGAAGTGCCAGAGGGGGAGGTCCACTGCTCTGAGTTCCAGAGCATTGATGTGGGCTGACCTCCAGGGTCCTGACCACACTTTGCAGGTCCCTGAGCCATTCCAGACTGCTCCCCAACCTTGGTTGGAAGCGTTGGTCGTAACCACCTCCCTCCGGAAGATGGGACCCAAGCGCACGCCCTGGCAGATGTTTGACAGAACTTTCCACCAGCGTAGTGCTTCCCAGCAGGTTTGGGATACCGTCAACCTGCGGTGTTTGTCTCTCCGCAGACGTAACGCGAAGGCATTGAACCAGGCCTGTAGGGGTCTCTGGTGTAATAAGCCCAAAGGAAAGGCTTGTGAGGTGACAGCCATCAGCACCAGCATGCGCTGACACGGCTCCATGCTGATTGTTTCTTTCAACCTGAACAGGGAGAGACACCGCTCCAGCGAGGCAACTCTTTGTGTCGACAAGGTCGCTTCCACGGACACTGAGTCCAGACGCAGACCCAAGAATTCAGTCTGTTGGCTTGGCACGAGACGGCTCATTTCTGAATTGACCTTCAGACCTAGCCGCTGAAGATGGTCTGTAACCATCACTGTGTGCTGTGTCAGCTGCTCCTTCGATTGCGCGCAGACAAGCCAGTCGTCCAGATAGTTCAGCAGTCGGACATCTTGAGCCCGCAAGGGAGCTAAAATGACATCCATACATTTGGAAAAGGTTCGAGGAGCTAGTGACAAGCCGAATAGGAGGACACAAAACTCATACATCCTGCTCTGGAATGCGAAACGCAGATACTTCCTGTGACCCGGGCAAATGGGAACATGAAAGTATGCATCTGTCAGGTCCACGGTGGTGAACCAGTCGCGGTGTCGGACCGACTGGATGATGTGCCTGTGTGTAAACATCCTGAACGATAACCCCTTTAGGTATTTGTTCAGTACTCGCTTTCTAAATAGGGCGGAACTCACCATCCTTTTTGGGCACTCGGAAGTATTTGGAATAGAACCACTGGTTGGTCAGAGCAGGGTCTACTTGTTGAACGGCACGCTTCCTGAGCAATGCCTGTATTTCCACATTCAGAGCTGAGGACTGAACCGAGTCCTTCACTGCAGTTATGACCACCCCTCTGAAGGGGGGAGGCTTTAACCGGAACTGAAGGGTGTACCCGGTGGATATAGTTTTGCGCACCCAGATGTCGCTGGTGCATTGTTGCCAGAACTGGAGCTGTGGAACAGTGTAAGGGTGGGCTAACAGCTGCCTGGATGTCTCAGGGCTGTTTCACCGATGCCTCCCGCGCCTTGACGGAGCGTTGCAGCATCTCCTCCACCGCCAGACCAAATGTGTGTCCGGGTGTAATTGGGGCATCCAGCAAAGGGGCCTTGTCAGGCTCCTGCACTCTAGCCTGCGAGAGCCAGAGCTGTCTTCTGGCCACCACCATAGACGCGATGCTCCTGCGTTGAGCTGGGCTAGCTTCACCAGCAGCTGACTGACTGACTAGCTCACTTCTGAGGTCCGCAGAAGGGCACTCAAGTAGGTCTCGAAGGAGTGCCACCTGGTAAACTGTCAGTAGACTGGCTATGTTAGACAGTCTGACTGCCTCCGTGGCTGCAGAGTACCCTTTCTTCAGGTTTACCTCTGTGGTCCTGCAGTGCTTATTGGGGCATGCTGGGTCTTTTGTAAGCCCAGATAATGTTGGCATCTTCACTAGCGCGGCGAACGCAGTGTTCACCGGTGGAAAGGACGCTAAACCAGCATCACTGACCCCCTGCATAGTAAAGGCCGAAGCCTTGCGAGATGTTGCAGGATCAGGCCGGAGCCCCCCAAGTAGACTGCACCTCCTTGACAAAGTCCGGAAATGCCGGAAGCATCCTGGACTGATGGGACTGGGCTGAAGGCAACTCAAACAGAGATCGCCAGGGAAGCTCTGTCTTAGGCCAATCGATGCCCAAGTGGAGGGTTGCTCTGTCCACCACAGACCACATAGGGTCATCGGTATCCAGCACCTCGGACTCAGCGTCCTGATCCGAGTGCTGGGAGGCTACCTCAGCCTCTATACTGTCCCCTTCCAGGATGTCAGATGCATCCCTGGAAACCGCATCAATATACCAGTCCTTTTGAGGTTGCAGTGGGAGGTGGCTGGTGGAGGTTGTGGAGGAACCACCGGCTGGCTGGCGGACCCAGTGGGTTGTTCTGGGGCTCGAGGCATTGCATTGGCTAGGGACATGAGAATAGACTGCTGCCCCATCATAACCTCTATGAATTGAGACATCTTGGAGGTTAACTCCACCACCCCCGACTTGTCTCTGTATCGCCTGTCGCGATGAGGGGAACGAGAGCGTCCTCTGTGTCGAAGCAATCTGACCAGCTGTAATCTGGGAGGCCGGGCTTGTGGAGAGCTGCAGTCGCCCTGGCGGCATCGCCGTAGACAACGGCGGGGCTGAAATGGTGTGGAAAGATCCCAAGGATGGGGAGTGCCCACTCACTGATTTATTAGCCCTTTGCCGAAGGGCGCGTGTCTGGAAGCCAGCACAAAGGTGGCAAAAGGCCCTATCCGCCAGCGCGGATGCGGCGTGTTCTGGCCCAAGACATGTCACGCACTCATCATGTGGGTCACTGGTAGGCAGCTTTGCCTGACAGGACGTGCAACGATGAAAGCCCTACATCTCCGTCGAGCACGGCACAGCAAACATTGAAGGTGCGTCGAGCACCGAGCGTCGAGCGTCAAGAGCCGAAGTGCCGAGCGTCGAAGCGCTGACGTGTCGAGCATGTAGAGTTGAAACGCAGAGTGTCGAGCGTCGAATCGCCGAGCGTGTAGCGTCGAAGCGCCGAGCGTCGAAGCGCCGAGCACCGAGTCCCAAGCGCGGAAGCACTGACACCACGTAGAGTGTGAGTACCGAGCGTCGAGACGCTAGCACAAGACACCTAAGTGTCAGCTGACCCGCAGAGCGGAGACGCTAGTGCTGGTACAGTGTCTTATTTGGTGAATACTTACCTTGGTGCTTAAGGGAGTATGTGCTTGGTGGTCGTCTTCTTAATGGTGAAAAGGGATCTTTTTTTTTTTTTTTTTTTTTTTTTTTTGGGGACGCTGCAGCAAGTGCTTAGTGTACTGTATGAGTGACTGTGGGGCAGGCCGTACCGCTACCACGCATTGGGGAACACACAGCTGTGGAAGATTTAAATAGGGCTGCAGAGCAGACTCCACACACACGCGGTCTAGCCAGGCAAGACCAAGGCTGCAATGCACGCGTGGCCAACGACGCGCGTCCTAATAAAATATATATAACAAAATATAATATACATATACAGAACCCAAAAAACACACAATAAATATAGAATAATATATAATTAAGAAAAGACGAAGACCACGAGGGTAAACAAAAACGCAATGCCGAAGCAAAGCGTGAAGGAATATATAAAGTAATATATATATATATATATATATATATATATATATATATATATATATATATATATATATATATATATATACACACAATTATATAAACCACAATTTACTAATAATAAGTGCAACTGAAATAAACTCAGAGAAGGGGCAAAAACCAGCTTCTCAAACCTAAGCTTAAATGAGTACAGTCAGTTACAAGCTCTAGTACCTACCGCTACTGATGCTGAAGACAAAAGAGGAAGAGAGTCTCTGCGCGCTGCGTATAGTAAACTCCCAGGGGGCGGGCTTATACGTCTGCTCGCCCAGAGGCCTATCGGCAGCTTTGCTATAAAGCTCAGCCAATCCCTACTGCCTGACAGCAATGTTCCATACGTTGGTGGTTATGTTCGAATTGAAAGGAAACATTTCATACCAAACCGTATCAGAATGTAATCCTCTGCGGCGAGTCTAGCTCATCCTCGTGGTTCAAAAATATATCCGTCCCACCCACCCCAGTACCGTTGTCATGGTTATGAAAAAAAGATTGGTGATTGGACGGCTGAGATATGAGATCTTGCGTTTTCGGTTGTATAGTATCAAAATAAAGCACGTCGGCAGCATACATACAGGAACTTTTCTTTCATTGCACGGCACGCAAGGAACCAGCTTGTGTAGCTGCTGTTTAGTTATTTATACTGTATAAATGGGTAATTGTTTGTACAAAATATTGTGATATCTTGTAACAACAGTAAGTTGCTATGGATAAGGGTGTCTGTTAAGAAATATAATAACAAAACGTTTTGCCAACTTTGCAGTAAACCGGAGCTATATTTGCGTCTTACACATTAGCTACGTCCCGACATATTTTGTAAAAAGTAAACGAAGCGACGATCAACAAATGCGCCAGTAAGGTAAATACCTACATTTAATTTTATCAATTTGAATTCAGTTGACTGATGCAGCTTAGATGTATGTTATGCATAACTCATGCCTCTATTCCTGTTTTGTTTTTATTCCCATATAACTGACACTTTTCTAAAGCTCAAAGGGAAGTATTGAATTTCACTTACAGGCACTGCATGAATTTATGAATTTATGCACACTTTGGGAAGTCGAATACACGTTTGAGAGATTTTGTCAGAAACTATAATTTTCTTTGTGTGCTAGTGGCTCGCTAGTGTTACGGAATTTGTGCTGCTATGCCTGTTGGTGGTAAATCAAATTTCCGACTGTCAAAATGTTTTGTTAGAGTGTGCATTCTTGGAAAATATGATGCTACTTCTGACAGTAGAGTGTCCTCAGTACGCAGATTGGTAATTACGTAATTACGTCATAAACGGCCCGTCTGGCCCGTCCTTTTTCACAGGACCCTACTTATAATACAAGTGGTCCTTGTGTCTGAAACAGAATGAGAAGAAAATGTAACGAGGAACATGCTCCATTCATTTAGATGTTCCGTATTCATTTGAAAAGTTGAGGACACTAATTTATCATTTATAATTAACAAACAAAACGTGCAATAAACTCATGAGTGATCATTCATTAAAAAAAAGAACATCTGACATATGCACAAGTAAATAATTAAGCGATATTTAAATCAAAATAATAAAAAGTGTACTCAAGCGTGAACAATTAAGTGATATGTAGAAAATAAACACCTCCACTAAAGATATTTATGAGTTCAAAGCATGTTATATATGTTTAAGTCAAAGCTAAAAAAAATAATAATAATAATGTGAAGTTTCTTGTAAAGATGCAATGCAAAAATGCATTCTTTATGTCCAACAGTATCATAGCAAAATACAGTTATGGGAAAACGTAATTTGTTGCCATTTGAGAATTCATGTTCTTTTTTTTTTCTCTTCATCTTGAAGACTTAAAGGTCACAGCTGAGAGGAGGGGGGTTGTTTTCCACTGGGTTTATTGGACAGTATTTATATCTATTTTTAAAGTCTTTATCACCAGGCTGCCAAACAGCCTTCACTAAATAGTCCCTACTCTGATTTTACAGAGGTATATTCTCTGAGCTAAATGTTCATTGTGTTAACCCTCTAGGGTCAGGAGCATTATTTAAATGAAGATAAAACACATTAATCTTTTTGAGTGATTTATTTTAAAATCATTCTGTCAGGCTAGTGGCCCTTAAGGCATGAAACTAGATGTACAAGAAGCACAGCTTAAAGGGTACATGGACCATCTTCCAAAAAAAAAAAACAAGAAACAAAAAAAAACAAAAAAGGCAATTGACCTCAAGGAACTAGGAGATCAACAACGTGGATACATTAGTGGTTACCTATTTGAGCTAAAAAGAACAAAAAACAGGTTGAATTCACCTGACATACCCCTAGAAAAGTGTGTAATATTATGTTTTATAGATCTGCCAAGAGTAAAGTATTGTGGTGGAAACTCGGTGTTGTTTTTTTATTTGTCAATATTAGGACATTCCAGAAGTATGATGTAGTGCCTAAAATGTATTGTTCAGTATTAATTCTTATCTAATAGACCTAGCACTGTAGTTTGGCAATTTATCGGCATTGGATGGTACAGGGGAAAAAAGAACCCTGTAAGCCATTACATTATTTGGTCCCATTGGGAAGGCTCTTTAATACAGCATGTGATAGTTTCTTCCTGAAATTACAGAGCTTTCCCACTGAAAGGGCATATTTCAATTAGAACTAATTTTAAGTCCAATATTAGTGCTAATCAGGGTCTGTGAACCAGTCATATATACCATGCTGACAAAGTTGCTTGGGGTATATTCACATTGGCTGTGTGTTGTCTATGCTGCATTTTTGTAAAGAACAATCCATAAAATGTTCCAGTCCATGTATGGCAAAGTGGTTTGCAGTGCACAGGTGTATGGGTGATGCAGTGCTCAAGACACGGACAAACAACAAAGTACTGGTGAAATGATGGTTTTATTTGTAATCCAAAGTCTGATGACAAGATTAAACAAGAATGAGAACAGGCAATACACAGTGTTGTGTATTACTCCATTTAATCAATTTCTTCAATCCTGAAATAATAGTCCTGGTATTTAAACACTAACTAATAACACAAACACGATCACAAGTCCACAGTGAGTGCTGTAGTGCTTGTGGTACAAGTACAATTAATCGTGACACAAGTACAGTGTTGTCCGGGTTTTGTGCTGGTCTTTAGTGACAGCCTCGGATCGTGTTAGGCCTCTAATAATAACAAACACGTATATATTTTTAGACATGACAAAACAAATAAAACACTCATGATAACAGTATAGTTCTCTTTACAGTTCAGCCTTAACTATAACAAAAGGAACAGATCACCTCGCTATGTCCCCTTATGTACCGTCAATCAGGTCCCCTTGATTAACAATTGCAACTGATCCTCCAATCCGTGGCTGCCACATCGCTTCCCTTCCGGGTCGATGATTTGGTGTAATGTAGCCCCTCCCCCTGTCTAGTTTGCCATTTGTCTGGCCATCCAGTCCAAGGCACTCTGTTCCCTTTACACAGTGCCCTCACAGATAGGGAGGGAGATTTCACCAAGAATCATTCTGTCTCTGTCACACCATATCACATTAAATAACATAAACAAGGGACACAATTCTACATGAATGAGTGGCCTTATAGCTAATTAACCATGCAATATCCATTTCTGGGCATCTACACTATCGAAACATTTTTTATTGCATAATCACATTCCCCTGGCTTGTTCTATGCCAGTGGGAAATGATCCATACATTCCTAGTTCGACTCTGTCAACAATGAAACGTTCTGTACCCTCCAAACAATGCTTTGTGAAAATTCATTAACAGGTTTTTTAAAAGTCACTTCTTGTGTGTTTGTAGATGATCAGTATTAAGTGCAATGGCTCAAAGAACAATTAGTTAAGTAATGAGGACATACACTGGGTCAACTCACTGTCATGTCGCTCAATCGTTGAATGTGTGGTCTCACTTATGTGACGGTGATACTAAACCACTGGTAATATCAAGAGACAGCATCGTGAGAAGCACAGAAGAGTCACAACCACTCAGAAATATTTATATATTCCAACTGAGCACATCATCAACCTTTCTATAATGCTATCCAAATGAGAATTGACAAAATATAACAGGTGTTGTCTACACAGGCAGTTCGCGGATGACTTCATGAGGCTGGTATGAGGTAATTCACATACTTCCGATGAGATTCGCTGCAATATGAATGATTGGACCCCCAGGTGTCACAACAGCATGTACAGCATTAATTAGTGGGATGTACAGGAACTATCACAGTGTCATTGTGTTCAGAAGGAGACATATAATGTACTGATCATGTGCAAACACACAGAAAGTGAATCTTAAAAAAAAAAAAATACTTTTTTACAAAACTCCTTTTGGAAGGTGCTGCGCTTTCTGTTGTTATCAGAGACTAGTTAATGATTTGGTGAACCTTCTTTTTGTTATGCATTTTCCACAGGTTAAATGGCATAGTAACAAAATCAGCCATTTAAAAAAAAATGAAGTATGAAACTCCTCTTTGTTGTATTTTTCTTGATCCCACGCAAAAAAAAAAAAAAAAAAAAAAAAAAACTGGAGTCCCAAGCAATTGAAATTTCCTGAATTAATAAATAAAAAATTACTTACTAAATTAGTCAATTTCTAATCAATTAAAGATTACATTTATGTGTATTTGCATATATATATATATATATATATATATATATATATATATATATATATATATAGTGTTGTGTGTGTGTGTGTGTGTGTGTGTGTGTGTGTGTATATATATATATATATATATATATATATATATATATGTGTGTGTGTGTGTGTATATATATATATATATATATATATATATATATATATATATATATATATATATATATATATATATATATATATATAACATTTGTATTGTATATAAATCATTATTATAAACCTAAGGGAACGTTGGATCATCCTAGACCCATCTAAATAAATGCAGGTCTCCTCTTCACTCCCTGAATTGCATGATATTACAGCCAGCATATCCCTAATTTAACAAATAATAATGATCTTTATTTTTACAAGTTGTGTGGTCTATGCCTGAAGACTATAACACTGGTAACAATTGTAATTTTTTAATTTTGGTAATTGTATATCCAAGACAAAAAACAAAGTAACATTTCAAATATTTTTTTAAAGAAAAAAAAAAACTACTCCAAAAACTGAATGAAATCTCTCACATTTTGTTTAATGAAAAAAGAAACAAACGAATAAACAAACAAAATATTTGAAAACAACAGAACTAAATGCAGGAAAATGCTGTACTACATAAGAAATGAGCATTATTACAAACCTAGAAATTCAGATAAACATTGCCTAAAGCCCCTGTCTGTTTTTACACCCCTGCACACCTGATTGATTAATATTTCAGCTCCTATCCTATGAACATAGACCTGTGAGGGAAATAACCTGGGGAAGATGATGGCCAAAATAAGTGTGGAAGTGGGATTTACAAATCAGTAAATGTGCAGCTGCAGAACAGATCCTCTCCAGTGCTGGGCTAGAAAATATCCAGGTCATGGCTGCATGTAAAAGATAAAAATGAATCCTCAGTACAAAGTTGTCAGGGTTACTTGATGCAGCAGGTATACACCTACAAACTAGCAAGCGAAGTGTTCATATAGTCGATGTGTTCTCTAAGAGAGTTAGACACCAGACACAATATGAATCAATAAATACATTTAATTAATATGTATGACTTGTCATGACAAACTTGCATCAACATATGAAATGAACTGAATAAGTAAATAAAAAAGCAACAGGCAAGTGTATGTTAATAAACTATAATAATAAAGTAACAGACAAACGAACAATAAACTATCAAACTAAATTAATACAGCACCCTTACACATGTAAAAAAATGCAGCAGCACTACACAATACATGCACATTATTTAACAAAATGGTGAAGCAACTCACTAGAATATGAGAAACACCAAGTTGTTTGTCGACTGATTCAAGACTTTTTCAAGAGCTTGAACAATTTCCAACTTTTTGTAGCAGGAGAAAAAGTGGCACATTTCGCTGTTTGTTTTTGGTTAATTACTACCAAACTTTATCACATTTTGTAATTAGTGCTGTTTTTAATAAACTCTCTGAGTTATTCAATCAACTGACCTGATGATATGAGTGTTTTATTTTAAATTGTGATAGAATATTGTGTTAATATTAATTTTAAATTATGTAATGGGGGTTTACCAAAATATCGCAATAATATGGTTTATAATAACATTAATGACCTATGCGTCGGTCTCTAACTGGCAGATAATGTGACCTACGTGTTGTTGAGAACTATCCCCTTAAGTCATTATCTGCCAGTTAGATCTCCAGTCATTCATTAACACTGAAATATAATTTGGAAAATATTATTCATAACATAGCCACTGCTCTTCCCTTTCTGGCTTTCAGGATGACAGAAGCTCCTCCCCTTCTGCCTCCTCCTCCTCTCACTGTCAAGACAACAGCAGCTCCTCCCCTGGCTCTCGGGACGACAGCAGCTCCCCCCCTTCTGTCTCTGGAGATGACAGCAGATCCTCCTCCTCTCGCTCTCAGGACAACAGCGGTTCCTCCTCTCGCTCTCAGGACAACAGCAGCTCTTCCCTGTCTGGCTCTAGAGACGGCAATGCCTCCTCCCCTTCTGGCTATTGAGATGACAGCAGCTGTTGGGTAACTAATATGCTGCATCCCCAGCTTCTCCCCTTGCGTAGGCCTCCATGAACCAAGGGTTTTCACATGGGCACTGTTCTGTTTTGTGCCCAAACTCCATGCAAACTCTGCAAAGCAGAGCCCTTTTGGCTTCCCACTGCCTTTGTTCCTCGTGCCATGGCCTTGTTTGAATGTCCACAATTTTGTCCTCCTCTACCTTATCAAGGATCACTGTTACTTCTTCTGGCTGTGGATCTTGAAGGGGGCAGCATGCCACTATGTGGCCAAACTCCCCACAAGCAAAGTACCAATTCTGGTCACCAAGGCAGGAGCGGAGCTCTTCCAATTTGCCGTCCCCCTGCTCTTGAGATGCAGAGGGTTACAGCAGATCCAGCCCTCCATTTTTTTACTTTTTTTTTTTTTGCACTTCCTTCCTGGGTTACTAGGGGCACTACCCCACTACTGCCACCATATGTAGTAGGGTAGTGTTAAGGCCAAGACTGGTCAGCAGCAGAAATAGGAAACCCAGACATGGAAGATTCCAGTTTAGCACTGTTGCACCCTTTTATTTGATTACAAAACAGCAACGAAAACAAAAGGTTTCAACAAAAAATACAACTTCAAGACAAAATAGCACCTGAACTAAGGCTATCTCATCGCAGTATACAGAGAGCACATCCTGCTGCTCTCTGTCCTTCTCTCTCTCTTTTTTCTCTTCTCCAGGAACTGCCTGCCTAGTATTCTCGGGCTGATCAATCAATCGTTTAACCTCCCCAGGAAGACACCACACCAAATCAATTATCTTATTAAAACCACGTTGCTGTGCAATGGGTGGCCATCCTGTCTCCAGGCTGTCCCTCCATTCCTGAGACAAGATGGATGCCAGCTACTGAAACACATAACCTAATGTGCAGGGCCTGTGCCCTGCCACAAATATATATTTGTTAAAACTGTGGTCTCACCAGTGCATTATACAACCTCAACATAATCTCATTTGATTGTTATCAATGTTATTGCTCAACTGAACATATCACATTTAATTTAAGCGTAGCCTTGGCGTCTTTACCTTGACAAGTAAGGTGAAGAGGTCAGGCTAACGAGTACAAATAAGTCTGATATTTTCATTGAGGTTATGGTATACTATAATTTATACAGTAAATTTCCTACCCCTCTTCTGTTGAGTTCCTTTAATGTATGTATTTTTTTCTTATTATTTTTCTTGCCACCAACATGCCTAACAGATGTTATTTTTGATATGACGACTTAACATATGTTATTTTATGCTATGACACTGTGAAATGCGGTGTGGGTTGTTCACTGGGCAGTGAAGATAGACGCAGAAGGGTGTATTTGAGAGTGCCGCACATGTGTGCAGGTTTTATTTATGTAGATCCTAGGGCAGGGGGAATCAAGCAGGAAACCAGGTGACCGTACCACCAATGGTAAGTTATTGGGCACATATACACAAACTGGAGTGTAAACATAGGGTGGGTACATACAGCAACAAATGTAAAACCCAGGGCAAAAACACAGCTAGAAAATAAGTTGTCCAAAACAAATGGCTCAGTGCTGCCTCTACTAAAAGGAGGGTCCCTCTGACACAGTATATGCACTACACACCCTCTATATACTGATTGGGGATTGTTGGTCGATCCCATAAACTAGCCATGTTGCTGCAGCAATTATCAGTCCTGGTGACACCCATGGTGTCATAAAGTGGTTTACTTGCTTTTGCCCGGGTGTGTAGCTCAGCCTCTTTTTAACTGGTCGTATCGCTCCCTGGAATATGCCCCTCCAGCCAATCAGGGACCTTTGATAGTACTATAGTTTTTTCTCATGGGGGAGGAGCTTCCTGCTGATGTACAGAACTGGGTGCTTCTTCTCATCCTCCTCTGTGACAGCACTGCACCCAGGCCCGTCTCAGACGCATCCGTCTGCAGGAGAAATCCCTTGCTAAAATTGGGACTGTACAACACTGGCTTGCTGCACCGTTTTGCCTCCATGATCCGAAAGCCCCTCTAGCACAGCTCCGTCCACTGTACTGTATTTGGGGCAGCCTTCCGGGTGAGATCGGTCAAGGGGGGTGTATTGAGGCAAAAAGCAGGAATGAACTTTATATAATAGCTCGCCAGTCCCAAGAAGGAGCACACCTGGGTTTTTGTCTTGGGGATCGGACAAGTGGCCACAATCTGTACAGTACTTGCTTCCCCCAGAACAGAGAAAGGTCCCAGTTCAAAACCAAGTGTTTATTTATATCTGAGCAGGTCTTGTAATGGGGGTATTTACAGGTGTGGAGCAAAATAAACAAGTCAAAAAACACCCTGGTAAAACAGGGTACTGGTTTAAAAGCCAGTGATTGAGTCAGTACAAGTTCCAGTAAGGGCACTTGCAAGGGATCCAAGGAAAGCAGGAGCCATCAGCCAAGTAATTCAATCACGTGTTCGCTCGGGTATTTCCGTGTAACAAGTCCAAAGCAGAATTAATGTTTTCAGCATTCGTGCAAACACTGTTCACAACACAAGGTCAGGAAGCAAGTAATTTTCACTCCTCACTGTGTATAGCATGTGGCTCCATTCCTCTCTTTTAATATCCCCCAGCACAACTAACTCCCTAAAACGCACAACTCCCTTATATACTCCAGACTCCACCTGGAAAATATCAAGCATATATTAGGTGCTTCCAATACCAGACTAAATCCCTCGATTAAGGAAACGATTTATATCTTACCTCAAACCACTATGTCCCCACTATGTACACCAGAGTTTGCCTCCTCTTCCCCAGCCTCCACATGCTATTTTTTGTCTTTGTTCAACAGGGGAGGGTGGCTATCCTGCCCCCTGCCCATGTTTTCCCTGCGGCCAGCCTCTCCACTTATCTATAGCACAGATCATGTGCATTGCAGTAGTGTAGTCTGTTTTAATAAATAGTCCATCACATGTGTTTTTTGACTGAATAATGGTGTTTCAATGAACCTGAGTAAAATATGTACTCTAAAAGGTGAGTGATTTAATACAATGTTTTGTAAGCCCCCTAAATGTTATTTATTCCACAAATGATGATGACCACATAAACAGCAAGCCTGATCATTGAGTTGGTGGATTAAAAAAAGAAAAAAGTTGCAGCACAGTACTGAAGGGTTGTCTTTTTTTCCTCCTGAAGTAATTACACTTGGAATCCTGTGGGTTTACAAGTTGCTGTGGCTTTGTTTTCAATTTTACCTGAGTATAAATAATTAGATAAGAGATCATCTCCTAGATTGTAATCTTATGTACAGAAGCAACCTTCACTCCTTCAGTTGTCAGTAATGACTTTTCCTAGTCTGACCTGTATCTCAAGAGAAAGAGACTATGAATCCTGTGTGTCTTAATAACCTAAGTACTTGCCCAAGGATCACTAATGTGTAGCCTATCATTGTAAATTGTCACTGTCCACTTACTGTAGTTCACTATCTGCTAAGGAAGATTTGCAACAATAATAGATGTCTTTTATTCGATCAGGCATTGTGTTAGAAGTGTGTCAAATCAGTTGCAGGGTGCTAAGCTCACTACATCCTTATTATATGAACCAATTTCAGCTCAATGTGAAGCACAGCATGCCTGCATGGCCTCACCCAATAGATTCAGAAAGGTTTATTTTATGTCTTTGCAGGCTATTGCACGTAGGCTTACCTGTACCCTTAGATACATCTGTCATCATTACAGGAAGTATCTGCAAGTGGTGGTCAATTAGAGCATGGAATGGAACCCCTCAATTTTCCATCTTGTTGGCAATTCCATCAAGTGCCTCTAATGCAGAACCTTTGAGACACTGAAAGGGAATCAATGTAAGGAATGAACAGGTCTTCTTTACTGTAAGGTAACAATTCTCTTGAGAATTGGCCTATTAATCTTGTCTTACAATGTGTACACAGGAAAGATTAATTATAAAGTATCAGCTTTGTTTCATTATGTAAACTGTATGGTATGTCTGTGTTTGGTATAAGCCATTGTGACAGGATGGCTGAGGGTTACTGAGACTCGGAGACAATAGCTGTGGTTTTATGCGCTGGGGCGTGCATTTATTAAACAAAATAAACAAAAACAAAGAAAAATGCTCACAGAGCAAAATAAAAAGGTCAAACAAAACAAGACACGAACATCATCAACAAAAACACAGGAACAAAGTAACTTGTACAAGGGCCTGTGGCAGTGTGCTCCAGCCCTGTGTGTATTTTATGTTTATCTGTTGTATGTAGTGTGTTATTGTTGGGATATTTATAAGTGCTTGGGATATAATGTTGGGCTACTTAGCACGAGTGTTCACAAATTCACTTCACCTGTATTTAAAATGTGTATTAGTATGTGAGCACGGGGAGTGCAGAAATTAGTTTACGTGCTGGGATTCAAGTGAATAATTAAATAATAATTGAATCCTGGCACATCTGTATAGATGAACGTTTCACTCACTCTGGGTTGTGTGTTCGAGAGTGGAGAATGGGTGTGGAGAGGAGAGAATTAATTAAGAAAAAAAAATTGCTAAACGTGCTGCCATTTAAACCAGCACGATACTTGTTTGTTTGTCCGCTGTTTAGTGTTAGTCCGTTTTGTTTGTCTATTTATTTTGGCTCAAAGTGCCATGTGCTGTTTTGTTCAACTGTTTTGTTTTCTGTGTATTATTAAAACGTGCAAGCAAGCGCATTCACATTTCACTGACAGTGCCGTGTATGTTTCTTCCGGGTCTGACGTCACTGCTCAGGCCAGCTTGCCACAGGGCCAAAATAAAATGTTTAAACAAAACAGTAATAAATAGCAACAGTGCTGTCAGGCTGGGCATTCACCTTCACTGACTACCCCAGAATAACACACAGTTTAACTCACAGGTTACACTCACTCAAACACCACCTTTTTTAAACAAAGGATTTTCCCCTAATTAACTATTAATCATTCGATTAAGGCTTCAGCCACACTCTCACATGTATTTGGCAGGGATATGAATGAACCCCATCCCTGGCAGCCACCACGAGCAATACACAAACCACACTATTTACAAGCAGGGCTCTGCAGACACATTTATTGAATACAAAACATATTCATACACACACTGGAATTGTATAAAATATTAACAGTAAGTACAGTACAGTGGAGAAAGCTTTTTTTTCCTGACATGACAATTCACTTTACAATGGATTTAATTTTCACTTTGAATCAGGTGTTCACTTCCTATATTATAGATAAAGTAATAGGACCCCACCTGATCCTTTAGATATACCACTGTTCATATTCCGTATGCGTTAAAACACAGGGACTGGGTTAAAACTGATTTGAAATTAATCCAGTTTGTTTCCATAGGCAGCGGATCGATATCAATGGGACTTTAAAAGTACATGTTTAAATATTTTCTGAGAGGATTTGTGCCGGCACTGTTGATCTGATAGAAGAGGTAGTCTTATTAGCATTTAATACGAAGGACAGAAAAGATGAGTTTTAAACCGCAGATTGCGGGGAAGAAATACAACTTTTAGGCTAAACGGTGGTATTTAAAAATGATTATACTTTAAGAAATTATTGGAGGTAGGTGAGTTTTTTTTTTTTTTTTTTAGCAAAACAGAATACTAGAGGTCTTTATGTAACTTCTGGTTGCAGATTGTGTTGTATCCTTCAGACAGAACCTGTCTGTGGTTCACAGATGGCATCCCATTCTACTGAAACTTAGAAGCCCTTTTTGAAGTATAAAATGAATGAAGCATATAAATGCTAATGGGAAATAAACAGTTACATTAACAGTTCAGCACACTTTGGAAATATAATTTAGCATACCATCTAGGGACACCAGAGTTTATTTTCATAAATTAATCAATTTACATAAATTACTAGTTAAGGAGTAATAAAATTCTTTCAAGGTTGTTTAAGTGCTATGCCATTAACAATTAATTTTTTGGGATCCAGTGAGAATAGCACAATCTTTACTAGAATCAATGTGAAGGAGTTTATAATGCAAGAGATCTTCTTCCATTTCTATCATCCCATCAATATCTTCTGCAAAAATATTTGGGACTCTAGTATGATTTCAGGTAAGCTTTTTACTTTTGATCAACGATTCTCCAAGACAAAAAAAAAAAACTTTACAAAAAAAATACTGCTCCTGGTTTATAGATGTTTGACAATGGCTTTTATGCTAATTAGAAAAAAAATAACACTTGTCACCATATTGTATGCAATGATGTCATCTATCTAATTAGATTGAAATTATAAAGGGCCGTCCACAGAGGGTTAAAAGCGCAATGAAAGAATTAGAATTAGTTAATTTTACAGTGCAAATATACCATGATATATGTTTACTGTGTAATTAATTACCTTTAATAGCAATGCAATGGCAATACTAAGGGATGTGCAGAGGATCCATTACCAGATGAAGACCATGATCAAATCAGTTGTGCCATAAATGCATGTTTTGCATGGAGTGATGGTCATTGCTAAAATGCAACTGTGACAGGGAGAATCCTGCCATTGGTTTATCTGTGCTGCTGCTTAGTAAACAGGAAGGCTCGCCTGGGGCTGAGCTAATCAGGATGCTGTTTCCTTTAAGAAAGCAGCAATGTCACAGTTTGAGTCTGCTGCAAAGCCATTCAACACAGAGATGTGTGCTGTGCCTGGCTGCTTCTACCCTGTTCAGCCAGAAATGGTGAACGACAGCTCGAGTAAGTGAGAGAGAGAAGCAACCCATGGGGATCCAAATAAATGCATGGTTCAGTGAAGGCATTGCCCAGGCTGAACCAGGATGAAGAACAGTACAGTAAGCAAACTACCCTATGAATCTGTGGGGAATAAGTTAGTTTAGGTCTGTAGTGCACATATTCTGTAGAGCTAATGATACAAAAAATACAAAATAACAAATATTTTGACAAAATATTGAAAATATAGATTATAATAGCAGTAGATACCTCTTTATAGGTTATTAACTGTCAGATAATGACCTGCAAGTTTTTAGGGTCCACCATCAGAGGCCATTTTATCAATTCCAACCTTTATCTTGGTTCACTAACGCTTAACAAATATGCCAAGTACACAGGGCTACAAGGCTAAAAATTTAAAAAAGAAAGAACAAATATGTTATATAACAAACAAAAAAAGGAAACTTTTCACACACACCTGCTCCTTCCACACTCCAGGCTCTTGTATGTTCTTGTCATGGATGGCTGGGCGGGTGACGTCACAGACCAGGAAGTACTGCGGGTCAGTCGTAAATGCGCTCATATTTATTAAATAATAAAACAAACTAAACAAAAAAAGATTTTTACGAAACAAAACAGAATATAGGCCAAAATAAACAGACAATAAGTCAAACAAGTATTGTGCTGGTTTTAATCCAGCATGAGTAGCAATTGGTTTTCAGTTTGTTCTTACTTTCTCTCTCGTTCTTTCTCTCCACCCTCATCTGCACACATTCTGCACATGTTATTCTTGGCAGGGAAGATAATTATTTGCTTCCTTGCCAACCCAAAACCCAAATTAACAATAATAATAATAATAATAATCACAAATACTTTTAACAATAACAATTATAATACAAAAATAATACAAATGAACACAGGGGCAGGTTGTACACCGTCACAGTACTATACAAAAAATATTTTAAACAGGTTTAATTTACCTGCATGGTTGTTGTAGAACATAGAAATCAAATTAGCAAGACATTGCTTCACTGATAACCTTCCTTATCTGAAGTAGGATTTTATTTTCAATAACTTCAAATAGTGTCTTAATTGAAATGATATGCTAAATGGCAGGGGTCATATGAAGTGATTTTGGCTATAGGTAAGGTAAATTATGAAATTAGTCAACCCGATCGTCCTAATAAACGTGCAATGTATCATGTAAATTTATTAAAGCCCTGGCAGGCAAGGGAGGCCTTGTTTATAGCCACAGGCAAAGTAGAGGATGATTTTGGCCCTTGTCTAAAGACCCATAGCACTAAAATAATCAGCAACAAGAACTGCGTAAGCTTATTGAGGAGTTCAGCTATGTTTTTTTTCTGACATGCCCGGCAGAACTAACCTTGTTGAATATGTTATTATTTCTCCCTTAGGTGTCACAGTACGAGAGAGACTTTACCGGATCCAAGAAAGTTGAAAAAAGTGGCATTAGCAAAGAGGTGTGAGCCTTCCAGGAGCGAGTGGTGCAGACCAGTTGTGATAGTGGCCAAAAAGGATGGCACCAACCACTTCTGCCTTGATTTCCATAAGGTAAACGCTATTGCCAAGTTCGATGCCTACCCCATGCCTTGGGTCGATGAGCTTCTAGATAGACTGGAAACAGCAAAGTTTATCTCCACTCTCGACCTGACAAAGAGATACTGGCAGATCCCCTTAATCTGCAGTTCTAGAGAGAAAAATGCATTTTTAACCCCTGAAGGGCTGTTTCATTTTAAAACAATGTCACCTGGGCTACATGTTGCGCCCGCTGCATTTCAGAGACCGATGAACCAGGTCTTACGCCCACATCATGAATATGCAGCAGCGTATATTGATGATGTGGTTATTTACAGCTCCACCTGGCGAGAGCATTTGGCTAGGGTTATGGCCATCCTTCTGTCTCTAAGGGTAGCCTGGCTGACAGCTAACTTGGGAAAATATGCGTTTGCCAAAATAGAGACTCAATATTTGAGATTTTTGATGGGGAATGGAAATTCATGAAATTCATGAAATTCAGCGCCGTTTTGAGACACGGGCGAGGGGAGGAGCCGACAGCACAGCAGAACAACGCAGTTAAACGAGGCAGTCTTCCCAGCGACAGCGAGTGGAAGCGACAGCGAGTGGGAGAAGTACAGGCGTGGAAAAGTACAGAGCAGTTTCGAAGCAGTTTGAAAGCAGGTTGACGGCTGCAGAAGAAACTAAACTTCAAAAAAAAAAAAAAAAAAAAAAAACCTCAACATGGTCTTCAAGCCAGTAATCTGTGACACCTGCTTGATGTGGGAAATCCGAGAAAACCCAGCGGAGCTAAACCAAGTGTGCGTAAAGTGCCGCGCGATCCAGGATTTGCATAAACTAGTAAGTGTGCTAGAAATGGAGCTGGAAGAAGTGAGACAGCAACAGGATCTTGAGGAACTGGCACACCCACAATTCATGGAAGACTGCATCACCCCTAACAGACTGAAAGCCACCAGGGAGATAGAAGGTCAGAACAGCTGGGTTCAGGTAGGCAGAAGCAGGGAAAAAAAGAAACTTCGTCAAACACCACCACCAGAAATCAAAACAACCAACAGATTTGAGTCACTTCAGAATTGTGATGAGCAGAACCAACAACAAGAGAATGAAAGGAACAACATCCAGGACCCTATTGACAGTGGTGACCAGACAGCAAAAAGAAGGGAGGTCATGATTGTTGGGGACTCCATATTGAGAAACACAGCAAGTTCAGTTCGCAGTTTGGACCCCCTTACTACAACAGTGTGCTGCCTTCCGGGAGCCTCGGTCAAGCACATCACTGAGAACGTGGACAGGCTCCTAGAACGAACAGGAGACGACCCGGTAGTAGTCGTCCACATCGGTACAAACAACATTGGAAGAGACAGACCAAAATCCCTGCAAAACAAATTCAGAGAGCTAGGAAGGAAATTAAAAGAGAAAACCAAAACTGTGGTATTTTCTGGTATACTACCCGCACCTTGCAAAGGACCATATGGACAGCTGGAAATAATTAATCAAAACGCATGGCTGAAGACGTGGTGCACACGGGAAGGCTTCACCTATCTTGATCATTGGACCACATTCTACAACGAGGACTATCTGTATAGACGGGATGGACTGCATTTAAATAACAAGGGAACTAGTCTACTCGGAGAAAAGATCCTCGAGCAGGTTCAGAAGCATTTAAACTAGAAAGGAAGGGGGGAGAAATCAACAAAAAAACAGAAGGGAGACCGCATCAAAACAAGAACAACAACTCAGGTAAGACAACCATTAAATGTATTTATCTAAATGCTAGAAGTATCAGAAACAAAATTCTAGAACTTGAAGCTACTGCACTAACAAGTAACTATGATGTGATAGGTGTTACAGAAACTTGGTTATCTGAGAGTGATGGGGACGAATATAATATTTGTGGGTATACACTGTATAGGAAAGACAGGCAGGACAGAAGAGGAGGAGGGGTAGCGCTATACATAAGAAACAGTCTTGAAGCCCAGGTGTTAAACCTGGACAAAGAAAATAAAACCGAATCAATATGGGTCAGAATAACAGACAAAAATTCAAAAGGCATAATAATAGGAGCATGCTATAGACCGCCAGATTCAGACGGTGAGCACAATAATCTGTTATACAATGACATTAGAAATGTGTGTAGCAAAGGAGAAGCCATACTAATGGGGGATTTCAACTTCCCCCAAATAAAATGGGAAAACCCGGTGGGTAGCGCGAAGGATGAAATAGAAATGGTGGAAATGACAAATGACTGCTTCCTAACACAATTTGTGAAGGCACCCACTAGAGGGGAGGCATGCCTTGATTTAGTCTTTTCAAATAACGAAGATAGAATAACTAAAACAGAGGTCAGAGAACCACTGGCAAACTCAGACCATAACATGGTCTCATTTGAAGTGTTTTTTAAATCCCCAAAAGTAAAGACTAAAGCTAAGGTTTACAATTTTAGAAAAGCAAACTATGAAGGTATGAAACAGAGACTAACAGAAGTAGATTGGAGTAAAATAGAGAAAACACCCACAGAAGAAGGATGGTTGTTCTTCAAAAATGTAGTACTAGAGGCGCAAAACAATTACATCCCTAAAGTAGACAAATCTAAATGTAAAACTAAATTGCCAAAATGGTTTAATAGATCAATTAAAAAAAATATTCAGCGAAAAAAGGCACTTTACAGAGCATTAAAAAAGGACCAAAAAGAAAGTACGCAGAAAGAGTACACGGAACTGCAAACGCAAGTCAAAAAGGAAGTTAGAAAGGCCAAGAGAGAAATAGAAATGAACATTGCTAAGGGAGCTAAAACCAATTCCAAAATGTTTTTCCAATATTACAACAGCAAGAGAACATTCAAAGAGGAGATTAAATGTTTAAGAGATACAAATGGCAAAATCGTAGAGGAAGAAAAAAAAAATAGCAAATATGTTAAATGATTACTTTTCACAAGTTTTTACAAAGGAAGATACTGACAACATGCCCCACATGTCATCCAGTTCCTATCCAGTTTTAAATAACTTTAGCATAACTGAGGCAGAAGTGTTAAAGGGACTAGGAGCTCTTAAAATAAACAAATCCCCTGGGCCGGATGAGATCCTCCCAGTAGTACTCAAAGAAATGAAAGAAGTAATTTACAAACCGCTAACCAAGATCATGCAGCAGTCTCTTGACACAGGGGTGGTACCGACAGACTGGAAAATTGCAAACGTAATACCGATCCACAAAAAGGGAAACAAAACTGAACCAGGTAACTACAGACCAGTAAGCCTGACTTCTATTATATGCAAACTTATGGAAACTATAATAAGATCCAAAATGGAAAATTACCTATATGGTAACAGGGTACTGGGAGACAGTCAACATGGTTTTAGGAAAGGGAGATCGTGCCTAACTAACTTGCTTGATTTTTTTGAGGATGCAACATCGATAATGGATAATTGCAAAGCATATGACATGGTTTATTTAGATTTCCAGAAAGCTTTTGACAAAGTCCCGCACAAAAGATTAATTCTCAAACTGAACGCAGTTGGGATTCAAGGAAACACATGTACATGGATTAGGGAGTGGTTAACATGTAGAAAACAGAAAGTACTGATTAGAGGAAAAAACCTCAGAATGGAGTGTGGTAACCAGCGGTGTACCACAGGGATCAGTATTAGGTCCTCTGCTATTCCTAATCTACATTAATGATTTAGATTCTGGTATAGTAAGCAAACTTGTTAAATTTGCAGACGACACAAAAATAGGAGGAGTGGCAAACACTGTTGCAGCAGCAAAGGTCATTCAAAATGATCTAGACAAGATTCAGAACTGGGCAGACACATGGCAAATGACATTTAATAGAGAAAAGTGTAAGGTACTGCACGCAGGAAATAAAAATGTACATTATAAATATCATATGGGAGATATTGAAATTGGAGAAGGAATCTATGAAAAAGACCTAGGAGTTTTTGTTGACTCAGAAATGTCTTCATCTAGGCAATGTGGGGAAGCTATAAAAAAGGCTAACAAGATGCTCGGATACATTGTGAAAAGTGTTGAATTTAAATCAAGGGAAGTAATGTTAAAACTGTACAATGCACTTGTAAGACCTCATCTTGAATATTGTGTGCAGTTCTGGTCACCTCGCTATAAAAAAGATATTGCTGCTCTAGAAAGAGTGCAAAGAAGAGCGACCAGAATTATTCCGGGCTTAAAAGGCATGTCATATGCAGACAGGCTAAAAGAATTGAATCTGTTCAGTCTTGAACAAAGAAGACTACGTGGCGACCTAATTCAAGCATTCAAAATTCTAAAAGGTATTGACAGTGTCGACCCAAGGGACTTTTTCAGCCTGAAAAAAGAAACAAGGACCAGGGGTCACAAATGGAGTTTAGAAAAAGGGGCATTCAGAACAGAAAATAGGAGACACTTTTTTACACAGAGAATTGTGAGGGTCTGGAATCAACTCCCCAGTAATGTTGTTGAATCTGACACCCTGGGATCCTTCAAGAAGCTGCTTGATGAGATTTTGGGATCAATAAGCTACTAACAACCAAACGAGCAAGATGGGCCGAATGGCCTCCTCTCGTTTGTAAACTTTCTTATGTTCTTATGTAAAGGTGAAACCCATTGGCACCAAAATCCAGGCTATAGTAGACGCGGCAATCCCCAAAACCAAGTCTCAGGTGAGGTCGCTACTGGGGTTATTTGGTTATTACTGCCGCTTTATCCCCAAGTATGCCACAGTGGTTAACTCCTTAGTCGACCTCACCAAAAAGAGTGCATCAAATTTACTTATGTGGTCAGTAGAATGTCAGGGGGCATTTGATATTATTAAGCGAAGACTCTGCCAGGCCCACATTCTCATCACACCAGATTTCACCAAGAGATTCATCCTTCAACCCGATGTGTTGAATTTCAGTTTTGGTGCGGTCTTGATGGAGTTGAACACCCGATATTGTATATCAGTAAAAAGATGGTCCCTCGGGAGCGCAACTACACCGTGTTTGAAAAGGAGTGTTTGCACGCCCCACTCAAGTAGTTAAGCACAATGAAGGATATTAATGCCCGAATAAGTCTGTGGTATCTTGCACTGCAGATGAAATCGTTTACCAGGGGGTCATGCATGACGGTACAAACAGGAGATAAAGTGACGTGATCTGTTCCTTCGTTTATGGTTAAGGAAACAACCCAGAAGGATCTGTGTTAAAAAAATATTGTACGTGAGTGTTTTGTCTCATCTCTAATTGATATTAGTAGATGGCTAACACATTCTGAAATTGTTGCCAGAGGCCAGCATGAACCCAGACTTCACTACACCTGTGTCGTGATAATAATTGTGTTAGCACCACGGGCACTGGAGCACACACCCAGGACTGATGACCATGTTTGTATATTGTGCATGTAACTGGACTGTGTTTATTATTTGGGACTGCAAACCCTTAATTTTAAACAGTGCAATGCACATTGTTGTGTACTGCCTGGGATTATTGTTTGCGGTCACCAGACCTGGATTTCAATATTAAAAGCCTTTGTAATTGGATTATCACTGTCTCCTGATTAAGCACCGAATCACTTCTGCACCTGTACATTGTTAACCACTCTGTCACAGTAATATTTTAGCAAGGTGTTAAGAACATAAGAACATAAGAAAGTTTACAAACGAGAGGAGGCCATTTGGCCCATCTTGCTCGTTTGGTTGTTAGTAGCTTATTGATCCCAAAATCTCATCAAGCAGCTTCCTGAAGGATCTCAGGGTGTCAGCTTCAACAACATTACTGGGGAGTTGATTCCAGACCCTCACAATTCTCTATGTAAAAAAGTGCCTCCTATTTTCTGTTCTGAATGCCCCTTTGTCTAATCTCTATTTGTGACCCCTGGTCCTTGTTTCTTTTTTCAGGCTGAAAAAGTCCCTTGGGTCGACACTGTCAATACCTTTTAGAATTTTGAATGCTACTAATATTCTGGCCCCTGACCACCTGTTATGACCCTGCTTCCCTGACCCTAACCTAGCTTCTGGACCTCTGATTTCATTTAAGAAACTAATCTGTATCTCCCCACCCTAGCCCAGTAAACTTATATTGTTTTTTCACCCATTTGTCTTGATTGTACCGTTTTGTTTAAACTTGTAATGCACCTTGGCTAAAGGTGCTACAAAAATGTAAATAAATAAATCCAAACGGGGAGAGAGAATTTTTCTTCATTAAATGGTGCTGCATTTACTATTTAAATCGAATTCTCCAATGGGGACTGAATTTACCATGTGGAATCGAATTCTCCAGTGGTGACTGCATTTCTCTTCCTAGATAATCCTCCGATCCTGTGCCGTCTGAACCAGGATTTCTCACTTAAAAGCAGCAGCTGTCCCCTTATATGACAGCCATGTCTGTCATTACTACCGCTGCACAGCCTGCAGTCCAGCTGCCAATCTTCACATTTACTTTGGCTCTCTCTCCTCAGCCCCCTGCTGTTGTCGCGACCCAGCCCTAAATTGCAAGCAAGAAAAAAAAAAGCTTCTCAAATAATATTCTTAATAAACTGTTTCCATTGTTTTAGAACACATATGCATGCAGACATAGATACTGTATATGTCGTCATTCTATTAAGGTATTGTGACAACTCATCAATCCACTTCATCAGCGCTATTTTCTCTCCCCCTCCATCCAGCATACCGCAAAAACCAGCCACCAGAAGTCCTGCCTTCGCAGTACAAGCATGCTCTATCTGACATTCACCTGTGCAAGCTGCAGCTGCATGTAACTCTTGTCTGTCTATTACTCTCTTGCCCAAGACATAAAGAAAAGTTGTTTAAAAACACTACTTTCAAGAAATCTGTCCCTTGGCAAAATATTGTACATTATATAACTATCAACTTTTCTGCAAATACACATTTCTCCATTCCTCAAGTATAGTTTCTGTAATTTTCTACTCTTTCATTTAATTGGAGAACATACTTAATTGAGATGCAGTGCTTAAACCGTACTTGAAAACTTGCAGGGCGGTGTTCTTTGTAGGCTGTTTAACAAGGCAAAAATTCTTCCTGGTAGGTCAATTCAGTCAATTAATTACATTTTAGAATCATCAGTTGTCAGCTTCTTTAATGACAATCACAGGTAGTAAAGTTCTTGGTATTTTTAAGTACTCTAAAGAATTTGTGAGTTTTCCTTCAATTTTAACTGAATCATTGATGAATCATTTAATTTATGTTATTTGTAGCTGACAGTTCCAGATGTTAATACCTGCCTTCTATTTTCCTGACTTATTCATTCATATTGTTTGCTAGATGTTATTCAGAGATGTTGGTTAAAGATTTTAAAAGCAAGCTCCCTTTCCTGATTAAAAACAAAACTCACACTTAAGACAGCTTTTCTCCTGCCCTTGCTGTTTTTTCAAACTTACTATATATCTTGTTTCTACAATAACTATATTTAATTAGTCTCAACACCTGGCAATTCTAGGGAGTCAGACTTGGTCGAGTCTGTGGGCCTCACTTATTGGTGTAGCTATGGTTACTGAGCCATACTCTCGTTCTCATCTTGTATTACAATTTTACATAATCAGTATAATTATAAATACACTTGAAACAAAAGAGGCTACACACTCCTTATCTCTGGTTGTCTTATAGACTAAGGCATCTGCCTCCAGACAAGTGCTAAATCCTATTAACCTGTAATGTTCCTACAGCAGTTATCCAATTCTTGTTTCAAACTGGAAGGTCTACAAGTATGTTGGTCTTCCAGCCCATCAGTTATCATGGGTTGAATTAATTGATTGGCACTGAATCCAATTAAAATTGTGTAAATTACTGGGTGATTAGATCTGTTCAGTAATTAATACATGTTCACAGTTGCTGTCTGTTTTGGAGTAATTTGGGACTAGTGCCATGCCTCCTACACATCTTTTCCAGACTGCATTGGTGACATTAAAAACACATACTTTGCAATACATTTTTTTTTTTTTTTATGTATCTTTTACATGCACCTTTACACTGTTCTGTTGAGGTTTAGGGCAGGCCAACATTATGTTAGTTTTATTTTAGTGTTTAGGTTCATTTGTTCTTCTTTAAACAATGCAGTGCAGCTTGAAAATATGGCATGTTTTACAAGAAACTGCAGGCAAAACATGAGCATAATAGCAGACGTCATCATTAAAAAGTAGATTGGATTTCACTGACATAGTATACATTTTCACAAGCAGGAGTCCTTTACGCATTATGGGGCAACAGAATATTGATATTTTTGGCCTCCAAGGATTGCTTTAGCAGGAGCTGCCTATCCATTACATGGCTAAAGCTTTCTAAAATATAATTCTTTGAAATTCTACAGTTAGCAACTGCAGAGGCCTGGACTTACTTACAAGTCTTTAAGTAAGTTCACAAGTTTTTGGCCTCAATAACAGCAGTCAAACTTGATTTTATTAATTGTAAAAGAGGTGTAGGGATTCCACTGAAAGTGAGTGAGAGAAAGACTGCAGAAGGATTCCAGTCAAGAACATCACATTGGCCACACTGGTGCCTGGGTTTGTAACAAATGTAATTCAATTGCAAGTAGCCACCACCAGGGTACCAGCAATGCTAACTCGTAGCGCAGGGTCAAACATATAGAACCACATGACAATACCAACAACGGACATGAATACACAAACAAGAGTGTAAACAAAAATACGAAAACAAAAACACAGTGGGGAAAAACATAGCTAGAAAAGCTAGAAAGTAAAAGTTTGGCACACAGTTGGATTCAGCACTGCTCCCACCTACAAGCAAATGAAAACCAGCATACTTGATAAGCATAATTAACATATTGTGGGAAACCAGTGCTCACTGCAAACTGAAGTGTAAAAGCATAAGGAAAATGCATGCTGTAATACTTTTATTTTTACTAGTATGACTATTACTATCTTTATTGCTTTCAACGGAGAAACAAATTGAAATAGCCATAAACATGCCTCAGGCATAGTACTTACTGTATGCCTATATTACATATCTTCCCAGATGGCCACTGCTTTGATTAGTAAATATCATTGTTGGTTAATCAAAAGAATATCCTTACTATTGCTTTCATGAAGATACATAGAAAGTAAATAATATGAGTAATCTAGACATTATTGTTATCATTATTTTTTTTTTTTAAATATTGAATTATACACAAATAACACAGTTAGAACAAAGATCCTAAAATGTTGTAAAAAGAAATACACTAAGACAGGTACTGCCTAAAAGCAACAGCATCAACGCTCTACCTAAATGCAGCTGATATTCAATTGGGACATCTATTTTTCTGACTTCAGGAAATCGCAGGGGGTACTCTGTAATTGGTTACTGATCAAAGCAAGCCTGTGGGGCAGTGAGCAATTTGTCTTTCATTAGCTCTGGCTGTTCTTTTATTACCCTTATTACTTCACAAATCAGATTTGATTTCAAGTACCGTGTTTTAAATGCAGATAATGATATGCATCCTAACTTCCCTGCTAGGAATTATTAAATGGTTAGTCAACTCTACTATATTAGCAGGTAGAATTATGTTTTTTGAGCCTTTCCTACAATTTCATGTCCATGGGTAAAAAAATAATAATTAATCTTTGTTTTTTTTCTCCTTTTTAATACTGCTTTTTTTTTATCTTCAAGTCAAGACAATAACCTTAGATAATTACTTTATCATGTCAGAAATTATGAAATTACTGAACTCAACACAAGCCATTGTTCTATTGGCAGCAGACCAACATCAAATTGGTTTGAACTGGGATTCTGTCAAGCACAGTTAGGATTGTGGCTATATGACCTTAATGTTACAACCTTAAGCCCCTTGCACACTGGCATGATCAACTTTGGTCAGAACTTAACTGGGCAGGACTTGGTATCATGAGGGCCGGATACACGATTTCACACTGCTTTTGATAAAGCAGGGTTGACCTGGGTGACAGACGCAAGTAAACAATATGTGTATCAATGCCTTGGAAGCAGCTTGTTACTGACGCTTCCATCCAAGCTTCTCTGGATTGAACCATCAGCCCAAGTGTTGATTAGAGAAAATGTTTCTGCATCCCTGCTGCAATCTGGCTCATGGTGTGTCTCAATCAACAAAAACATTGCTAAACAGAATAAACAGAACGTTCCTTGCGGAAGTGAAACTTTCACCGCGAGCGTGGTTGTTTGTTATTGCGTGGGCTCACGAATGGCTGTCAAGCATTTTGTTTCTCTCAAAGCGTGCCAACCCAAATCCTGAGGTGGGTCACCAGTAAGCAGGATTGTTACCCGGTTAGCCAGGACCTGCGTCTGGAGCTGGGTAGGGGTGCCAGTGTAAAAGGGGCTTTAGATGGAACTGATTGCAACCACAGTTTGATATTCTTACAAGATGAGATTGACTTTTACAACCTCATTTATGTTGTTGATTTATATGCTGTTGTAAAGCTGGGGTTCTGCATTAAACTAATTAATCACCATTTACAGTATAGCACATGAATGTTTTTGTTATTGGCTGAATTAAAGTTACATTGTGTGATAACACGTCTTGGTCCAAACCTGTGGTTTAAGAATGAGCATGTTGTGGACACAAATAAAAATCAGATGAAAAATCATTAATCTATTAATCTAGCCAAACTTGCTTCAAAAAGAAATGTGGACACTAATATGTTTCTGATCAAAAATATAAAGTCAGTAACAATTCTGTTTCTGGATTTCATTAATTTCATTTCATTCAGTGTTGTTGATCAGCACAACTTGCTGTGGATTAAAATGGTCCAGACTAGACACCCGGCCCAGTAACCCTGGTGCTCGTTGCCCTCAGTGCCCTTGATGTCTCTGTGCTTTGGCATCCTCTGTGTCTCGGTGCCTCAGAGCCTCAGTGCCTTGGTGCTTTGGCTCTCTCGGTGCCTGAAGCTCGGTGCCATAGAGCCTCGGTGCTTCTGCGCCCTCAGTGCTTAGACGCCCTCAGTGATTAGATGCTCACTGCATCGGTGCCCTTGGTGCATCACAGCCTTGGTGCTTAGACGCTCCCTGCATCAGTGCCCTCGTTGCATCGGTGCCTCAGAGCCTCCTTTTTGTCAGGTGCTTGGGTATGCAGCACCCCTCCTCCGCCTTACGAGATGAGACATTCTGCTCATCCTGTGTGAGACCCTGCACAGGAGGCTCGCAGAGTTCATGGGTGCAGCTTCCTCAGACAGCTCAACTAGCTGAGCCCTTTGCAGCATTGGGAGCCACCCCTCTCCCCCCCTTCATCTGCTTTCGAACCCTTCGTAGAGCATACCCTCCAGCCTATCGAGCTGACAGCCACTCAAGATCTCCTTCAAGGAGCAGTAAGCGGGTGAGGCACTCTCCGAACTGAAGAGCCAGATGGCTCAGGTTCTGGAGTAACTGGTCAGGCAGCAGGCTCTTCCCCCTGCTCCTGCCCCAGCTCTGCCTCCTGCATCTGCTCCAGAACTGACCCAGAGCAAGACAGTGAGTGAGGAGGAACAGGATACGATTTCACTCGCGGCATCCTGGGATGGTGACTCCTTCCCACAGGAGACAGAGGTCCAAGAATTGACCCAGGAGATGGGCCCCAGCTCTGAGGTTACCAGGGTCCGTAAAGTTTACCGTAACGCAGACTGTGACACGGACAGTTCCGATCCCCACTACACCGTGCGGTGACCTGAGGCATCACCTTCAGGCTTCCATGGTAGCTAATATCCGGGGCTGCTTGCAATGACGGGGAAATGCCGGATATGGGGCCCCAGTGCAACAGCGCCCTGGGAGGCGTTCCAATGCCGCCCTAAGCAGCTTCCAAGACAGGCTCCACTCCAGCCCCAGGAGCCGCAGCAGGGCCCCTGAAGGGTTGCAGCCTCAGACCCAACAGTTCTCATAACACCAGCTGCAATACTGGCACACTTGCTCCTCAGACTGTTGGGATGCTCGCCACCGTACACACCAGTTATGCGCGGGCCCTCCTCCCTTTTGAGGGATCATGGTTGCATGCATGAGGAATCCTCTCCGGTCTTGGCCCTCAGGCAAGAAATAATAAATTCAAAAACAAGCCATTCACCTCATAGAACCCACCTCTTAAGAAGAGGGGTTCTATTCAAGGTACCAAAAAAGGATGGTGGCCTTCACCCGATCCTAGACCTGAGACACCTTAATGGGTCTTGAGGGAGAGGATGTTTTAAATGGGCAGACTGGGTCTCTACCTGAACGATGCCAAAAGTCAATTAATACCGGTGCAGAGTACAGTTTACATCTCCAATGTAAGCCTACCTGTCAGATGCCAGAATGGCTGCCATTCACAAATGTGTAACCCTGTTTCAACAGGGATCCACAGTACAATTGGTGTTGTGCCAGAATTTACTGGGTCTGATTGCCACAGCTTCATCAGCCATCCAGCTGGGGTTGCTCCATATGCGATTGATTCAAGCATGGCTCAATACCTTCCGGCTATATCCCAAGCATGACAGACACCGTTGGCTGATCGTGTCTCACATATGCTGGGAAGCCCTGCGCTGTTGGAGGCAAGCCTCTCACCTGTGCAAAAGCGTAAGGATGGGAGTGATCCACAGCTGTCAGGTAGTGACGACAGATGCATCTAACTCAGGTTGGTTTTTAATCACCATTTTAGTGTTTGGAGCATTGTTCAGTGTAAATCGATGTTTAGCCATTTTCTCTTGTGTAGAGTGCAGGAAGAAAGGTTTTCCTTTGAAAAGGGGCGGGACGACAGTGACGTGAACCAATCCCATGACAGACAGAGACTATTGGCCGGTGGTGTAAGGCTATGAGGGCAATAATTACAAAATCTAAATAATAGATTTAACTAAGATTTACCTTAAACAGTAAGTAGTGGGAGATGAGTTGAGATCTGTCCTCTAAATCACTACAGGAAGATTAAAAAAAAAAAAAAAAAAAAACATAACAAGTGTGCTTGCTTTTCTGTTCCGTACCACATCATGGACCGTTATTGCTGTGTTACCTGTTTGACAATGTGGACAATAATCCACATAATCTTAATCCATAAGAGGCTGTTTCAATAAACATTATTATTTCACTATCAGTGCACTAGAGTGGCCATTTTGAAAACAGCTTTGAAACATGCTTTAAAGTTATACGTATAAAAAGTTGCCAGGATGTTAACAATGAAAAGATAAATGACAGGTCCATTATTTAAACAGTTGTAGCAGCACGTGGGGATGGGGAACGCTATATTTTTCTGAACCCCGCTACTTGTGGTTTAACAAGTGTTGTTCCAGATTTGGTTTCATGTCCAATATTAATATCAGTTAACTGTATGTTGAATGCTTGTACTAATAGCCTGTTATTAGCCATTAACAATTGTTCAGGAGCATATGCATGTGTGAAACTTCCCCAAAAAGATGATTACATAATAATAATAATAATAATAATAATAATAATAATAATAATAATAACGCAGGCTCTAATCTCTGTGGTCTCATGTCTGGAACAATTCCTATGGCTTCTGCAAAATGTATTCACGCGTCCAATTTCACATTGAAAAGTGTTTTTTTTTAATTTACCTCTTGAGAAGGACACTTTTAGGATGGCTCAAATTAGTAAAGCTAGGTAAAAAAAAAAAAAGTTAAGATGTCTGAAAGCCATTCTAAAAGTGGATTGTGTAAACAGGGTTTTAGAGTGGCTGTATTTATATCTGTATTTTAAATATTCTACTATATATCAGTAAATAAAATTTAAAAAAAATAGCTAGACACTACAATATATTAGGCTGAATAAAATGTTGAATAAAATCAAAATACTGTGCAAAACATCTTCAGTGTGGGATTACTTTATAGCTGGATGACTGATTTACATGTAAATTTAATTATTCAATCCCTGGGGTAGAAGACAGGATTTGAAAACATGGCCCTGCTGGTTACCAGTCAGGGTGCTTCTAGCACTCTACAGGACAACAAGTCCTCACCAAATGCATTTCCTTTTTTTTTTTTAAGCAACACCTTCCTACACCAATTTCTCACCCTTTGGCAGTCTTGACACAAACCAATAAAGAAGTGGTAATTAACTAATGTTTTTTGACACCTGTCAAGAAAAATCTTGTGTTAAAATGAGTAAAACTGTCAAATCTATTTATTTGTGCTTCTGTGCATTCATAGCCCCATTTTTATAATCTGAAAATGGGCAGCCCTCGTGATTTGTCTTTGACTGCTAAAATACATAGTTCAAAGCTAAACTAAATGTGAATATTGATTTTCTTACCCAGGCAACAAGAGAAAACTGATAGTTTAAGAAAAATACCTCCTGTAGTTTTAGAACAGTCAGCTGTCCAAAATGGCCCAGATAGTTGATTCTGGGAGGCAGAACCCCCTTATTGTTAGGCTGTCACTATGTAAACAGCCAGGATGGTCCGGAGGTTTCCATGAGTCATAAATAGAATATGCACAATTTTATTAGCAGGGTTCTTGCGCAAAATACTAGTCAAAACACTGTTAAAAAATCCAAAGATTGTCTTTAGGATGACACATGAATAAGACGACGCTTCTGATAAATATTGTATTATCTCATAGAATTCTTATATAAAAACAACCAAAGCTGTTAGCTTATCTAAGGACACATTAACACATGAGAAGAAGAACACTTTCCTGATTTTTATTACATGAGAGTAGCTGTTATGTATTTACTTCATACTAATATTGGACTTTCTCCAAGATAAAATGAGATAGGAGTGTGGAACCAACCTAGACATACAGTAGCTTCGCTACAACATCTGCACACATTGAGGTAAGATATGTGCCTCCAGTGCTTTTCCTCTGCCAGGTAACATGGATTTCCTATCGGCCTGGTGTTGATGTCTGAATTGTAATGCAGCCTTCAGGGATAAGCCAATTTGCGGCCTCCCTGGCGTATCAGCATGGCAGCTGTCTGGAATGGAATGGCTGGGTGGGGCAGTTCACAGGAGTCATCAGATAGGTAACTCCCATCTTTGGTGTTTCATTGATTAGCTCACAACACCTCAGGTAGGCTCCACAGTGATCCTGGCATCCCAGTACCAGCCCGCTCCACCCCCTATCCAACCCAGTTAACTTATCTGAGCCCTCCATTCCTTTCCATTGATGTTAAGTTCCTCCTTCTTACCTCTTTTGAGGTCCCCAATTGGACTCTTCCCTCCTCATCCAGTGCCAATTGTTAAATCTCTCTGCCTCCTCGGATAGAGCTTTCACTAAACATTGCAACTTCTGTATATCGAATCCAGTATCTCTGAATCTTAATGAATTTGTTTAGAGGAACTTTTCCTTGTTGATGTGCCCATCACATCTCAGTATCTCTGCTAAAAGTCTAACCTGGATGCATTTGAGTTTTGGGTAGTATGGCATTTCCTGATTTGTGGCTTCAAGCTTAAATCATAACTATTCTTAACAAAGTCTTTTGTAATATTATTCAGGTTTACTTCTGTACTAAGCACATCTCTGTGCCTAGAAAAGTACAGCAGGTGACACCATATGCAGACGATGTGTGCCTGTGCTTCATTAGATTTATATTTAAAAAGCTGGTACACAGAAGAGGTGTAACCCTCTGAGGCCCAAATTTATAAATCGACCGCAAAAAGCCACATGATGTGCATGTTCAGTACGGCTGCACTTATCAAAATAACGACCTCTTTTATAAGACTAATCAACCAATTTAAATACCCCTCACCGCAATTAGCAGTGGAGAATTACACACCTCTCAGAATAAATAGCAGGTTTGGTCAATCCTGCGTGTGTAGGCTTCACATTCCAAAAGAAAATGAATGGCACACAAAGACCTCAGCCTGGTACTTGCCATGGTGATTCTTATACATTTATGAAGCATCATCTAGTTACTGTGCTTTGCATATTAGTTCAACTTCTTATTTCATATAGAATAATTCCAGGCATATAGACTTTTCAAACTTCAGAAACAATAAATGTTATATTTGTCTGTATTTTTTAATCTATATATGATTTTAAAGCATATCTGTATTGTATATCTGGTCAAAAAACTGTACTTGCTCTAGGTACAAACTAACTGCATCATTTGTCCCTCTGTCCGTTTTCTTTCCAACTCATATTTAACAATATTGCCTGAACCAGTATTGTTAAATACCAGAATGCCCTATTACAAAAAATACATTCTGTAGGCATTACTAAAATAATGGTGGAGGATGAGCCCTCATTGTATATGAGTCTTTTTCTTTCGTGCGCCTCGGAATATCGTTCCATATTTTCTTAATCTCCTCCACCGTTTTTTTAATAAAGCCTACACTCTAAAAAGTAAAGGCTCTCGTTAGAACCTTGCTTTGCCACTGTGGGGAGACCTTTTTAGGTGCTTCTGAGAACATTATTTAGATGGATTCTATATTCTCTATTTGCAGACTTTCTATTTTGTCATGTAAGATATGAAACATGAATTGAAAATTGTAGTTTGCAATACAATACAGTACCGTTATTATAAACCGTAATTTACAAATGGTCTTGATCAGAAGGGTTAATGAGCTCTCTGCAAAACTTTATTAAATGTTTCTTTGTCCTTGAAAACAATGTCTCCTACTTGCTGCAGACAAGTCTCCTACATCACCTTGCCTTTTATATAGCCTACTGTCTGACTGCTGCAAATTAACAGCTGCTTTTCAGAATTCTTAAAATAATCACACAGATTCGATGCTTGAGTGTAATAAAGAATAAAGAATGACTTTACATCTCCTGACCATAACAAAATATTTAGCCCATTTACCCCCCATTTGGCACAGGTGACGTGATGCAAAGGATGTGACATTACATGCTATGTTTCACAAACAATTAACATTTTTTAAAAATAAATTCAGATATTTCTGACGAAGAAACCAACAACAGTTTCTTGAATACAAATTTCATTTATCAATACATAAAAAAAAACAAAAAAATTCTAATAGTGCAAGAGTTAGAGCTGTGTGATAAAGGCCCATGTTTGGCACAGCAATATTACTTGATAGAGGCACTATAACAGGACGATGTTACATACGTGGGTCGTCACTGAATGAAACACAGAGCACTGGGTGTTGTGACGCCATGCAGCCTCACAAGATTTCTATTACCTGAGAGTAGATGTTGAACTTCATGCTGATTTGAACTCAGCTTTCACCAAGATAAGCACCCACTAAGATGTAGCTTTGCAGTAAACTAATGTGATCCATCTGCATCTCCATCCATTTGCCTTGTTTTCCATCTGATGATGCAGATATCCTTCTGTGGTGTTGATTGCTGAAATGTAATGCTGCCTCCAGGGATCAGCACATTTTGTCTCCCCAGCGCATCAGCACACACAATGGCTGCAATGCTGGCTCCGGGGATCAACCCAGTGCGGTCTCCCCAGCGCATCAGCATGACAACCGTCTGGATTGAGTCTGAAGTAGGGTACATCTCTGGGGTCTTCAAGTGGGCACCTTCCATCCTCGGTATTTCGTTGACTAGCCCACGACACCTCAAGAGGGCTCAACAGTGATTCTGGCGTCCCAGCGTCACTCCCCTCCATCCCCCACTCAGCTCAGCCCAGCTTACTTACCTGTTCATCAACGTTTCCTTCTTTCTATTGTGCTTGAGATCCCCATCCAGAATCTTTCCATCTCAACCACAGATAGTTGCTGCTCCTTTCTGCTGTTTTAAATAAGTTCTTCACTGTGAGAAGCAACTCTCGGCCACTTAACCCGACGTCTCCGAGAAACCCGGTTGTAGAGTGTGCCACAAATCCTCAACAACCCACCTCCACTGGGTAAACTCGGACTCTCCATCTTCTCTGTTCCGCTTCAGCAGCTAGTTGAGCATACCAAAGTTTGTTCCTCTCATACACCTCATCCACAGCATCTTCCCATGGCACTGTTAACTCTACCAGATGAACAAGGCATGCTGATCCAGACCACAAGACAATGTCTGGTCAAAGGTTAGTGGTGGCAATCTCAGGTGGAAAAATAAGCCGTTGACCAACATCTGCTAACACTTCTAGTCTTTGATGGAACTGGTGGCAACTTATTGGTCAGGTTACGCTTGTCTTCCAATGCTAGGGCCAAATGTTGCAGCACCTGGTCATGGAGCCAAGTAAACTGTCCTTGCCTAAGACCCCCTTACATCCTGTCAAAGTGTGCCTTGTTGCAGGTGATGAACACAAAGGACATGAGGGATCCTCACCCACCCAGAGGTTTAGGTTTAATAACAACACAGACTTTGATGCTAGGGTACCAGCAATGGTAATCCTAGCACCAAATTTAATAAAGAAAACAAAAGAAAACAAATCTAAAAATGAAAGTTTGCCCACAAATGGCAAATGCTAGTTCCACTAAAAGGAATGCCCTGCTCCAAGAACCTACTACACTATTAACCCTCACTGTACTTAGTTTGGGATTAAGTCCTCTAAATTGATCACCTGGGCTCCTGGAGTCCTGGCATACTCAAGGTGACTCCATCCTCTTCAGACAGCCTCAGCTAGACAATGTCGATGTCAACAAGCAAGTTTTCACTTTATGCCCGCCTGTATAGCTATGGCATTACAGTCATCTCGAACATTAATGCTGCTGCCTTCTTAAACAGACGAAAGTCCCCCCCCCCCAGCCAATCAGGACCTCCCATTCAACTCAGCTCTTGGCAAGCCTTCCTGTTAACCAAAGCAGCAGCGCAGCTGAACCAGCGACAGGGTCCTTCCTGTCACAGGCACCCTTTCTGGATATTTCTTGTAGTTCCAATCCTGATGGAGTAAGAAAACTTTATTAAATTGTATTTGTACTGTACCCATCCAGTTACATCACAGTTAAGATAATATTTAATAAGAAGCAGCATGGCAGGTAGCGTATGAACCTTTTTCTGTACCCAGCTATCCCTCCTTGCATGTTAGGAATTAAAATTTCAATGCTTTGAAACGTAATATTCATTGCTCTTATGTTTTTCTAATTTTCAAACAGCAATGGAATGAGGATTGAACAATATTGTTATCTGCACATTGATGTTAGTGTTGCCAACTTTTCTAAATGCCATTCTTTTTGAAGATACTGACAGTGGGGTTATTTGCTCCCATTTTATAGCTCTAGTTTTAGCAGCTACTTGGTTTAGTTTGGTGCTGATATACTGTAAGTCATCTCTTTGAGTATGATAGTTTCCTGTTTCTCAAAACTATACGTGAATCTCAGTCTTGCTTTTCTATTTATAGACTTTGCCACAATGCTGCTTCCATTGATTAACCTGTGAATTATTGTAATGAATAATAAAGGGAAATATTCATAGAAATTGTGTAGGCGCATTTAACAACCCCTCACTGAACAAACTGGCCCACTAAGCTAAATAATCTCTAGATATACAAATTAATAAATCAACCAAAAAAAAAAAAAAAAACCTCGAGTGCTATAACAAATCATTTGTGTTATTAGGGAGGTGGAGCAGTAGCCTGACTCCCTTATGTGAATATGAATTAGCTTCCATTTGAAAAAAAAAAAAAAAAACTTGGGTTGTGCTTTATCTTTTATCTATGTTTCTTTGCTTATCCATCTCTCAGGCAACAGTATAAAAATGGTCTAGGGACGATAGTCCTGAGTTCTTAATATCTTTACTAACACGTTCATTATTTTTTATCCACAAAGCACCATCTTGTTTCCTGTTTATACCACGTTTACTGAACTATTGATGATTTAAACATTGCCCTTGCTGAGAGGAGCTCTGAATAAAGTTTGGCAAAGTCCATATTGTGATGTCACAAGATGGCCATTGAAATAGAAAAAAATAAATATGATTTGGAACACGCGTAGTATATAAAGCAATATTGTTGCTGGTATCCCTATGAGTAGACATACTACATGGCTTTATTTTTCTTTATTGTGCTCATAAAATACCAGTATTTATTTATTTATTTATTTATTTATTTATTTATTCAGTAAGGTAATTTTGAAACTAGTATAAATCATGTAAACAAACCATTCAGATTTGGCAAAACTACAGTTTTGCAGAGCAGTACAGGATACCAGTCTTATGGAATAGTGTGAATGCTGGACTAAACATATAGTAAAATGTATTAACATATAACCAATTAAAACAACACAAAATTGGATAATCAAGCAATACATTATTACATAATAAGAAAACATAATAAGAAAATAACTCAATAACTAGTTTTTCAAATGTACATGTTTGATGTTGACTGTGTGATTGGGAATAATTATTTAACAGTGTAGAGTTTGTTGATTTACAAAATTATAGGCATAACTCGTAAGTACTACCTTCAGCAGAATGAATGTCACCTCCTCTAACTCAGGAAAGCAAAATAAAATGTAAACAAAAGTAAAACAAGTGAATCTTACAAATTGACTGGTCTGTATACATTATTGCAAAGAATAAATAAAAATAGTATTTGTTCAATAATGGTATTATTAGTATGGCGAGACTTTGAAAAGAGAAGGAGAACAACCATTGCCAATAGCGATGGGCAAAAAAATGTAAAGATGTTGAAAATTTTAGCAGCTTTGTACCAGTGTTTTGCAAGTGAGTAAAGTTTAATAGATTTGCAGGGAAATTGCCACAGCTCTCAATAAATTAATATATTAAAATACATTTTAATTGGAAATTATAACTCACACTACAAAACTGTTTCAGTGCTGTTTCTATCTCTGACATATGGATGTAAAAATCAGCGAATCACAATTGTTTAGTATCAGCCAGTTGGAACCCCAGAATGACAGCACTACTTTTTGTAGACTGTGTTATCATTCAGAGAATAAACAAGAACAAATGTGCATGACACCTTGCATACAAAAAGAAAAAAAAGGAAGCCTAATATCAGATTGTAACCCCAGAAGGAAATCAACAGTGGTATTTAAGCTTACATTACTTACCATAGATCATGAACAATACAAAAAGACTAGCATAACGTAATTACAATGAAACCTGAAGAAAGCACTTTTCAAATGGATGTATTTTGTCTACTAATTTAGGTTCATGGATGTTTTCCAGAGCTAATATGATTTGTTTAAGTTTCAAGAGAGTGCTTGGAAGCTTAATGCAGGTTTTCTTTCTTTCTTTTTTGTTTGCAAATGCAGACATCAGGTATAATTTACTTGATAAACAATTCTGTGATACAGTTGTTCAAATATATACAGTGTTCATGATCAAAGGCAATCTCAGAATTCTCAGATTAATTACTAACAAGTACTTTATTCAGACAACGGTAGTTTCAATAACATTTGCCAACATGTTAGAATCTTTTAGAGGAATATGCCGTTTTGACGTCACTACTGTGGCGCTATATATAAATGACCAATTTCAAAAGTTCTTTGCAATGAAACATATTTATTTTCTCATTTGAAACGGTTATAAAAAATTGGTAAGCAAACAATAAACTATACTGTAAGTGTATACGCCAGTTTGTTTTCTTTTCCTTTTGTCAGGAACTAACTTTCAAGTTTCTGTCATCATTATTTAACCTTTGCCTTCAACTTTATGGGATAATTAAGTCATAGATGTCCAAAAGTTGAGTTTTCTGTACAACAATTATAAGTACCATTTTACAGTAAAGTGTGTGTTTTGCTGAACAATAAGATCTTGTTCCAAAATATATTTAGCTGCAAACTAACAGGCATATTTCTACAAAAAGAGCTCTTACAAATTCAAAATGTTTTATTTTCTTTTTAGGTAATGACGTTATTGTAGCAGTTACAGTTATACAAGCAAATAGAGTGGGTTTAGACAAATAGAGAACACCCACACATATATCCTCATACGCACACTTTCTCTACATGAGAACACAGCTATTCTTGGAGTTTACATTTTATTTGTATACCAGGGGCTTGTTTCTGCATGTACAGCTTAAGTTTCACTATATTTTCCTGACCAGAAACACACTATAGATTGGCTTATTTATGAGTGCTACTTTATATAGCTCATGCATTATTTTCATCATAATGCCAATACAATCAGCTTGCTTCCTTGATGAGTAAAATCATTATTTCTCCTAGATACTTTTGACTTTTTTGTTTTTCTGAATAGTCTCATAGCAACCTGTCGGAATGGATAAACATCTTCCAGAGAAGACAGTTTTAATGGCTAACAGCATGAAACGTTTGCATTGGCCTAGAGGCTGTTGTTAGCTGCTGCTGAGAGATGACAAGCATGGTCTTGTCTTCCTGCACCCTCTGTGCAAGCTGCAGTTCCTGGGAGAAATCAAAAAAGCCCAGAATAGGAGTGGATTGTGCTTTGTACCTGATGCACTAATGAGAAAATGGTGTCAGCATAATATGATCAAAGCAAAGCAAAAGTGGACGCCCGCTATCAAAACATGTCCTAAAGATTTTTTTTACCTTTCATAAATGAGCCATTTCAAGGGGAACAGACTGCAAAGTAGCTGGTGTGTTAAACAGTGAGTCCTTCTTTTAATAAAGCCTACTTGTAACAAAGACTTGATAAAAAAAATGAATAAAAAAAAAAAACGCAAATATTAGCTATTTATTTGACACAGTCTTTCAGTTGTGTCGATGAAATAGTTAAATTTAGTTGACAAGTGGATTACATTTGAGATAGTTCTTAATAGTAATACACTTACTCCACAATGTATTTCACTAGAAACATACAGGAACATTTAACACACAAAGTAATTCGATTTGGTAAATTGTATTCTAAAACAGCGTAACAAACACCCACTTAAAGGGAAATATAAAAGTGGTCTTTGCAGACAGGTGGCCTTATTAAGTAATAAGGCATGAGAGGGCATGGGTTGTGTTGGATATTGTCACTTCTTGGTGCGTTGTTGGGCACTTGGCTGTGCCTCATTCCCGCAAACCAACAAAGAAGTGACAATATCCAGCACAACCCATGCCCTCTTATGCCTTATTACTTTTATAAAACTGATTTATAAATGTTTTATAAAAAATAAAGGAGAAATGTATATAGTTTCCTAAAGATTCATTGACATTTCGAGCTGTAACCTTCCCCAACACAAAATAATCCATATGAACTGAAATAATATTCAGGTAAAACATTTGCAATAAATGCATTTTTTGATTAAGACTTTAAATAACTCTTGCTTGCTATCCAGCTTTGGGAAGTTCTGTATTAATGTACTGCAGATGGTATGATTAGTATAAATGTGCCTTCCTGTATATTCTGGGTAACATTGCTGCCAGTTAATTCAATCCTATTGGTCCTAGCGGATACCCTACAGCGCAAGAGTTGAAGGTACTTTGTTTTACTTTGTTGGGATGAAGATAAAAGGCAGGTGGATTTTTCAGAAGTTTTAATAAGTACTCCAGTGAAGCTATGAGTCACAAGCGGTTTCCAGGCTCTTCAAACATGAATCCGCGGCAAGATTCTTTGTTCTGTTCATCTCGATTTTTGTGATTTTTTTGTGCTTTCATTAAAGGTCATGGTGGCATATATAGCTCCATTTTCACCTGTGTTTCTAATAAAGGAATCCACTCTTAGTTGTTTCTGTTTCCTTCTTTTCCTCTGCGTCCGAAAATGTAACTGGACGTCGAACCGAACTTTACCAACAAGACTAGTAACTGTGTCAGGATTTAGTGCATCAGAATGTCTAATTATTTGAATGTTTCTTTTTTGTTATTGTTGGCTGGTGTTGTGTTTTATCCTGGCCTTCTCATCACAGTTTTTTAACTGTACCCACAAACACTTTGTTTGAAGTTGTGGATTCTGTGTCACTCTTTAAACTACATGATAATCATAGCAGGGGGTCATTTGTATGTCTTATTATTCCAGCACAGAACCTGACATAGCTGCTTTCTCTGTATTGCTCGCTGTGATAGGGGAGACCTGTGCTAGCTATCAGGCACATGCATGATCCTGCAGATTGAGGTCGGAAGCCTTGTGGGAGCTGCCTGTCAATCATGGATACAGAGAGTTTGGGTGAGGGTGTGTCGCGTCTCCCTCTCTCTGATTGGTCAGGTGGCAGGTCTTGGGAGGTTGATCAATGAATAAAAATGACTCAGTGCTGTTCCTTCACTTTTGCCGTTCTAGGAGAAATGACAGCTACAGCTAGATTCGGAAACCTGGAGATACACAACGTAAAAATAGAACTCCAGTGTCTGGAATGAAGAAAGGCGCAAGCAAGCCCGGATGAGGAAGACAGCCGCTACATATTACTTAATAATGATTACGTACCTGAGAGGGACATTAACACTTTAGCTGGGGAAGTCTGGGCAACCCCATGAGTGATAATGAGGGAACAGCAAAGTGTAACTGAGACACGAGCCACACAGAATAGCGGAGGCTGCGAGATGCTGCAAGAAGCAACAACTTTTGTTTGTAGTTTTGTTATTGTGTTTATTTTCCATTTTGCTTTTGCGTTTTGGAATATTATTTTAAGCACCTGTGAGTACAACCTGAACAGTGTGTATCCATGCCATTGTTGGTAACCCCTGGGAACTGTCTAATTACTGTTGTCGGTATTTGGGCCATGGCATAAGAGCGTCCTATGCAAACTATCATTGCTATCGTTAATTCACAGGTGGCAGCTACGTTTCAGTGGGATGATAATCTGACAGGCTGGTTAATAGGGGACAACGGGTATCCACTGAAGCGATGGCTACTGAGACCGCTCCTCAACCCCACGACCCCTGCCGAACAGAGGTGTAGCCGTACCTTTAATGGTGCATTTACAATGGCGGTTTTAATGACAGCTTTGGTCTTTTTTCTGCAGTGTAAATGCACAAGGCCAACCCTCAGCTGTCCTAAAAATGGCCAACTAAAGACGTGGCTAAGCACCAGCTTAGGTCCGTCCGAAAGGCAAAGTAAAGTCACCTGATTTTTGGACGGCTCACGCGCAACGTGAGTGCCGCTCGGCTCTTCCTCCACGGAATCTAAACAGGATGAAGTTGCAGTGCCATTGCAGCTTCACAAAGAGAGAAAAAAGACTTGAGACACAAGGATCCCGAATATTTGAGTTTATTAATTGTTTATATTTGGGAATATTTATAAATATCTACATGTTATTATTAAGTTGTCATCAAAAGTGTACATACCCTAAATATCCATGTTTTGTAAATGTGAACTTATGTAAGCTATCCATATTATGCTATGTAAACTTATGACAATAACTTTTTTGCTTTGTTAAACAGGTGGAGAATAATTTTAAAAAATGCTATCAAAAATAATTGTATACAAAAACTATCCTGGATTTTTTTTTTCCCCAGTTATTTTATTGTAAGCCACTTAGTTATTGGTTTTGTTTCAAACACACCGTCTTTTTGTTGTTCGTTTTTATTGTTATTTAAATAAATATTTTGACTGTATCGACAATGAGCTTAAAAACAGAATAAGTTTTTATTTTCACAAATGTTTATTTATTTTTTTTGGTTTCCTACAACTACAGCGTGAACTGGGGAGAGCAAGAAAGCAGCGCTGTCACAGCGTTGTGGGGCGAACCTCAAACCCAGACTGCACTCTAAGCGGAAACACAAAATAAATACATATACCGAGAAATAGCGGCAGGTCTGGAGAAATATCTGTGCGATTCCCTCTCTGCACTTTTTGATTATAGTTGATCTGTTACACAATTGTGTTTTACATGTTATGTTCTAAGTTTTGTATAAAGATTGTTTTAATAATTTTCATTTTTAAAAAAGGATACAAATTTGTTGAATAATTACAAACAATTTAGATAGTGTACTTATTATAATAATTTATTATTATTATTATTATTATTATTATTATTATTATTATATATTATTATTATTATTATTATCTATTCATTTGCAGCAGGGGCGTAGCTAGGAATTGAAATTTGTGTGGGCCCCAACTTCGGGTGGATGGGCAAGTACCAAAGGTCTAACGTCACAGGAAATAGTTTACAAACGTGATTTAAATCAATTAAAACTCTGAATACATTAAATATCTCCCTGGGGTTTGAGCAAAGCACAAAAAAGTGCAACAGAAACTAAAAAAATCCCCAAATAAAAAGCTGTATTGCTTTTTTTCTTAGCTATATTGTAATAACTTGTTACCTCTGTAAGTCAACCTGCATAACGGCATCTGTTAAGCAAAAATTTAAAATCAGGCTAAGCTCCTGCTGCCGTCAAACCAAGACTAAAATCCCTCCTAAATATTGGTTATTTTTATATATTTTTATACACAATGACTATTTTTCTTTCATTGGCTAAAGCTTGTGGCATTTAAAAAATTGCATATTTTACCCAAACTTAAACACCGCCTTCGGGGCACACAATTGACGTTTATTATTATTATTTTTTAATATAAATGTACTTAAACTTGGCATTCACATATAGGCGCAGATTTAGGTGGGCATGTGTGGGTATGGCCCACCGGGGCCCAACCATGGCTACGCCACTGATTTGCAATAAAATGCTAACTGCAATTGCATACAGTAAATGTTTTTTCTCTGGTATTTCTGTGGCTGCTAGCCTAGTTTAACTAAAAACTTAGGACTTATGCATCATATAATTATGTATATACAGTGTCTATAGAAGGCCTACACTCCCTTGAACTTTTTTTCACATTTTGTTGTGTCAGTGCCTCAGAGTTTCATGCATTTAAATGAGGATTTTTTTCCCCCTTATCTACACCATAATCCACACTGTTAAGGGGAAAAAAGTTTTTATTGAGAAAAAAAAAAATTATATATTAAAAATACAAAACTGAAAGATCATAATTGGATAAGTCTCCACCCCCCTGAGTTACTACACGGTGGAAGCACCTTTGGCAGCCATTACAGCTGTGAGCCTGTTGGGATAGGTCTCTACCAACTTTACACACCTAGATTTGGCAATATTTGACCATTCTTCTTTACAAAACTGTGAAAGGTGAACTTCCATCCCATTTTCAGCTTTATTGCAGAGCGCAGCAGGTTTTCCCAACATGTGCCCCAGTCCCTGCCGATGAGAAACTTTCCCATAACATGATGCTGCCACCACCGTGCTTCACAGTAGGGATGGTGTTCTCTGGGGATGGTGCTGTGTTGGGTTTGTGCCAGACATAACACTTTGCATTTAGGCCAAAAAGTTCAATTTTAGTATTGTCGACCACAAACTGGATTCAAGATGGGCTTTCTTGAGTAAAATACAGGCCAGATTTGTGGAGTGCTTGGGATATTGTTGTCATATGTACACTTTGACCAGTCTTGGTCATAAAAGCCGGTAGCTCTTGCAAAGTTGCCATTGGCCTCTTGGTAGACTCTCTGATCTGTCTCCTTCTTGCTCGGTCATCCAGTTTGGAGGGGCGGCCTGATCTAGGCAGGGTCTTGGTGATGCCATATACCTTCCACTTCTTAATAATCGTCTTGACCGTGCTCCAAGAGATATTCAAGGCCTATGATATTTTTTTATACTCATCCCCTGATCTGTGCCTTTCCTAAACTTTGTCCCGGAGTTCTTTTGAAAGGTCCTTGGTGCTCATAGTTGAGTCTTTGCTTTGAAATGCATTACCCAACAGAGGGAACTTACAGGATCTGCTGAATTTATCCTGAAATCGTGTGAATCACTACAATTTAACACAGGTGGAGGCCACTTAACTTGGTGTGTGATTTACACCTGAGCTAATTTAGGGTTGCTATTACAAGGTTGGTGGACACGTATCCAAACAAGCTATTTCAGTTTTTATTTTTAATTAATTTGCTGCAAATTTCTAGAATATTTTTTTCACTTGGAAGTTGTGGGGTAGATGCTGCAATTGCCAGGCAGGTCAGACAAAGCCTTGTACGCAGGGGTTCACATAACTGGTACAAATATGCATGAGGACCAATTGAGGACCAATAAAACCAAAAAAAAAAATGCAGACAAACGTGTACCATCAGTATATTGAGCAACAGTGCTCGTAGTTTGAAGGTGAGCTATACATGGCTAACTTTAGGAAAACTCCTGATTCTAACCCCCCACCCCCCCCACCCTCCGTCACTCGCTCACTTGCTCAGCAAATTTTGCTTATAGATCACTTTTTTTTAAAAATGTCATGTTCATTCTACCCCACCAGGCTGCTAAAAAAAAATGTGTAGCCTTGTTTGAGGGGCTTGGTCATCCACTTCATTTGGGCTGCTGGACATTTTTTAAAAAGTTGCTTTTGTCTTCTCTTTTTTTTGGTTTCAAAATACCCTCTGTTCGCTATCGCAGGTGCTGTTAAAGAGAATGTTGAGTCCTTATTGGTTGTAACCTTACTCCTCCCATTGTGCTTTGATTGGTTGGCCGCATGATTCTCTATTTGATGTGTGTTAGCCCACGCATGAGACCTGACATCTAAATCACATTTTTTGTGCGCTATCGCAGTGACAGCGGCCTCGCACATATTTGCTAAATAGGGCTCAAAGTGTTTTTATTTGTATATGGTTATCTGCGATTTTTTATTAATGTAAATATAATATTTTATGAACATAAATATAATAAAAAGCAATACAATTAAAAGTTTAATGGATCAAAAAAATTCACTGGGCTATAACATTCTATTTATATTGAACACTAACTTTTACAAGTATATTGCTGCTTATTATCATAGAATGCTTAACTTTTTTTTAACCAAAATGACAACATGTAAAGGAGACGTTCTACGTCTCCTAGAGTTATCTGTTAACATACTCAGAAATGGCAGCGTTTTGAAAACTGTCATGTTTCTGATTCTAGTGCTAATATTGTCTGGCATTTAATTGCCATGGGTATTTGTTGTTAGATAGGATACATTGATGTACTTGTCAGATGTTTTGAAACAATTGAACTGTTTTATAATAGTTTTTTGACACCCTTGTGTGGGGCCAGATTCATTCATAAACCAAAAGCCATACATGTTAGCTTCAGTTGTTTCACAATAAACAATTATCAAACAAATAATTTAATTGTGATCAGCAATTTTATTAACAACTGAATGAAAGATGACCAATAGGTATGTCTATATGTTTATGGCACAGCCTACTGTATTAAGTCAGTATTTGTATGCTTGTAATACAAATAAATAAAATAAAGGGTGTTAATTTATCTTATTGGTTGCAGATCTAAATACAGTTTCCATTTAAATAATAAAAAAATGGCCTGGCAATTTAATAACATGGAAGGCTCGAGGAACTGTTAATGAAATTAGTTTTCACAAAGAATAACCTTTCAATGATTAAGAGGACAACTGTGTTTAGATTGGATGCTGCTTAGATCAATGTAATTTTTGCTTCATACATATCCATCCCGTTATAGTTACATGTTGGTAACTTGTCTTGCCTTCCCAGAATCTCAAGTATAATATGATTAGTGTTTTTAAATGTGTGGCAAGATGGATGAATAACTAGACACACAACCTCACCCCTTCTATTTTAACTCAATTGACATTTCTGCCAGGTTTATAAGTATTTTTTCAGTGGGATGCACTGCAGCCGCTTCCTTTTAGAGAACAGCATTCTCATACTCAATCGCTTTATTTGTACTTATTTTTGAGTGGGATAAAAATGTTTTGATTAACCAACCATCCATTTAGATATATCATGTATTAGAATACCCTGGACATTGCTGTTCAAAAAAAATAAAAATAAAAATAATCAACGTTTTACATGTTAATCTTCTAGTACTTTAACTCACAAACCTTCAAATCCTGTACAATTAGCTGGCAGAAAAGCGGTCAGAAAAACTACAAAAATGTGTGCAAGTTGACCATTAAACAGAGGTCAAGAACAGTAAGATTCACAATTTGACAAGGATTCACTGACTGATTGGTCACACTGCCTTTCATGAATGCACACTCAACAGTAAGTTGAAGTTGATATTATAAATTATATTATTACTGAAGTGTACAGGTGTGTAATAAACCCAGCACTGTGGATCACACGTATCCATAGTTCTTTTGTTCAGCACCTGTTTGTTAGGGTTTATAAATACAATATTCAAACATATAGTAGCACAGGAGGGGGTGCAAGTACCCTTTACTGGGTCAGTGAATTGTGGAGGTTTGTCAAATTTGACTATATTGCCATATTGCATCATTATGTTAGTTACTGTCCCATCCACTTTGGGACTGGGTTTCTGGCAAGTATTGGTGCCCCCATTGGCTGCCCATGAATGTGCAAACGGTATTGAACGTATGCCCCTGTATATAAATCTGTCCTTGCACCATGTTGGTAATGACCCAAAAACTGAATATGTAATAAAGGACCTCCACCATGTTTTTGAAAAATCCAAATGTGTGTTCAAGACACAATCAATATTCTCCATTAAGGTTTACATGATGTAAAGCTTATACGATACCTCTTCTGTGTAAAAAGCTCATCAAAGCGTATGCAAAATATTGAACTCCAGATCTAGGAACAGATGGAAGGTGAGACTGTAGGAGTGAACAGGAAGGATGCAGAGTGCTGATCTATAGAAAGGCTTTAGATAGCTACCCCAAGTGACAGAACACCAAACTGCCACGACTTTGATTTTCAGACAATGAAGCAATCTCTTTTGAACCTTCACTATTAAGTCTTGTGGTCTTGTGGAATGAACACCTTCATTTGGATCCAATGAAGTTTACCTCTTTCATCAAACAAGTCCTGCCTTTGTATAATATAAAATAAACAATGTAGCACTTGTATATCTGGTATTTTTGAGATTGCATGGACGACTTATTTTTATATTGGCACGGAAAGGAATATTAAAAAAATAAATAAATAAATAAAAATGGTATTAAAATGCAATATTGCCAAACAAATCATACACGATTTTAAATGACAATGTGAATAAAGAAACATCTGTCAAAAAAACTGACTGCTGACCTTTAAGTCTAACAGTATTTTTTCAGCAGAATCAGACTGATTAATAGACATCTGTCATACCCAAAGGCAATCTGTTTCAAAAACTAAAAACGCGATTAATATTTAAAAGTGATTACGTGTACTCAAGTACTCATGTACTGGAGTACTCAACATTTCTTTAGAAAATCAAGTTTATGTAGAATGCTTTCAAACAGTGGGTTATTATTATTATTATTATTATTATTATTATTATTATTATTATTATTATTATTATTATTATTATTATTATTTACAATATTTCGTATTATTGTACCAGAGGAATTTGACATTGTTCAATTGCATTACCAACTCAGACCGCTGCCAATCCAAAGAAAATGTGCAGTGGATAAAATATTCATGCTGTATAGTGTGCATTTGTAAGGATGGCACTTCCCATTTGGAGCTGAGGTGATGTTGCTTTGTGTTGGTTGAGCAGTGGGTCTCTGCTTATATACGCTGTACAGTGCAGAGTGCTCTGCTTCATTCATCATGTCCTGGTGTGCTGTTTGATAATTTCCTCCTCGATCTGAGTAAACGATAGCTGGTTTAATCGAAGATACCGTCAATGAAGAAGGGTAGCTGCTAAATAACTTGAGCTTGAAGTCTCGTAAAATAAAAAAAAAAAAAAAAAAAAAAACATTGCTTTTGTCTTAGGATCATATCTTATATGTCACGAATAACTCGCAGATGGCAGTGGTTGACAGAGGAAGCTGTCTGGCAGGGATGTGATTTTGTGTTTGTTTCCTGCGTAAGGGGGTAAAGGGTATGTACAGCTTTATAAACTTGAAATAATCTCAACACGTTTAATTTAAAGCCTTGGGCTATTAGGTGTTTTTTGACTACTGATTTGTATAAATGTGTTATGGTAGAATTTTATATATATATATATATATATATATATATATATATATATATATATATATATATATATATATATATATATATATATATATATATATATATCACAAGATGGCAGAACTGTTTGGATTAAATTCTTGAAATTTTGTTTCCATATTATTTCTTTATTTTTATATACACGTTCAAGTTCAAGTAGGTGGATTAGTGCAGGAGGTACTGTTCAGCATTGTTTAACACATTTAATTGTAGGCATGATCAGACATCTATGCGATTGTACATTATTTGTACCTTTTCCCCTCGAGTTTAGCACTGTTTCTTAGTTGCAACTTTCTGCTTGTTTCAAATGTGAGTTATAAAAGTAAACCTGAATAGGACATCATCAATTGTGCATGCATAAAAACAGTATGAGCAGAAGGTAGAAACTTTCAAGTTATTGCAACGTTGGATGCAAAAAAAAAATAAATAAAATAAAAATGCAATCCTGTTGTCATGACATTTCAGGTATTTTTTGTAATGTTTGATCCAGGAGGTGGCACTGCAGTGACTTAATGGTAAGGCACCACCGAACACGTCAACAGGAAAATCACCATCGGCATCAGGTAACTTTTTCACTTTTTAATAGGCTCAGTTCCACAGTTTTCAGCATTGACGAAGCATGCTGTTTACAAAATGTATCTTTAAGCAGCTACTGTCAGCGTTGTCAGTAATATTATTTTTATTTCCTAAAGTCTCTTTTTTTCTGTTTTTTTTTTTTTTTTACCTCTGTACCTACTGTTCACTTACACTGTGTGATATGCTAGATTTGGTAGATGCTTGCTATTAATGGTTATTGATCTGAAAAAAGAACAAAAAACAAAAAACAAAAAAACATTCTATTTACCTTATATTGTGATGTGATAAAATAAAAGTATGTTGCCAAAATAAAAATGTTATTTCTTTTTTTTTATATTATGGGTTCACCATACAACGTTTTTTTTTTTTTTTTTTTTTTTTTTTTTTTTATTATATTATTTTAAGATAAATTTTAACATAGTATGTACAGAGAAAGGACTAGATCAGTCATTGCCAATTTAATATATTGGTTTATTTCTCTTGTCAATACATTTTACAAATAGGTACAGTGGACCCCAGTGGAAATAAGATTAAACATCTTGGTTGCTCTATCTTGTTCAACTGTACATTGCAGCACAATAGAGCTGTTTGACCAAAGTAAGAAAAAGTGTGACTGAAATATGTCAACATGATATGTTAACATCTGTCAGCCTGTCAGTTAGGTTCCTAGATAAGGGGGTGGGGGGGGGTGGGGGGGGAGAGACATTGTATGAAAAGCCTGTAAGGCATAGTATGGACTCAATTATCTGGAATGTAATTTGTCAGAAAGCTTATCTTTAGCCATTGTACAATAAGTATTTTGTACATTGTTCATTGTTCAGTATATGGTTTGGAGGAAACGCTTGATGGAAGGTGCAAATTAGATGTTCGACCCACTGTGGATGCAATTTAATTAAATGCCAGCGTCAAGAGTTCTATTTTAAAATGTCACAAAAACAACCAGTGTGAAGATCCTATAGTGTGTGCATGTGCGTGTGCCTGTGCGTGTGCCTGTGCCTGTGCCTGTGCCTGTGCTGTGCCTGTGCCTGTGCGTGTGCCTGTGCCTGTGCGTGTGCCTGTGCCTGTGCGTGCGTGTGCCTGTGCGTGTGCGTGTGTCTGTGCGTGTGCCTGTGCCTGTGCCTGTGCCTGTGCCTGTGCCTGTGCCTGTGCCTGTGCCTGTGCCTGTGCCTGTGCGTGTGCGTGTGCGTGTGCTGAATGCAGCTAGCTATTTATTTTTCAATAAAGAATCTGCGTCGTACTGGAAACTGTATATACTCTTTATGCTGTGGGAGGGGAAAAAAAAAAAAAAAACTTGTAGCCATATGAATCTGTAATGAAATAACAATTACAGGCTTCAGCTGCATCACTTTCTATAACCTGTAGTGGTATTCCAAAACCCTGTAAGACATGATTTGGTCCCTCCACCTTCAACATCCTCCATTTCTGTCTGGTTAATACCATCTCATAGTGGTCAACTTACTTTATAATGACTTCTGTTGGCTCAGAAAGTATCTTAACAGGATTTTTTTTTTTAACAGGTTCTCAGAAGGTTGAGGTATCTCAGATAATATTAATTTACTAACAGATTTACTTTATGTAACCAGCTGTTACCATTGCTAACCATTACTGCATTAATTTAGCTCTTCCCCAGTGTGCCCCTTAATTTATCAGCTGTGCTGTATTAGCTAATAGCGCAGTACAAGCAATTAATTCAACAAGTAAACCATTTTAGTGCAGGCTACATTTACTTTGTTACACATCCAGGAGGGCGAATGGTAAATATCTGTGACAGTAAGAGCTGTTGTAAGGCTGCAGGAATTAAGTTTCAGGGATTTAAAAACATATTCAAAATACTGGACTTAACATTTTTTAAAATATAATACTCACTTAGTACCTCAGTTAAATGCTTTAATTATCTTGACATGTTTAACATTTTGTTAGGTGTCCATATGAAGTATTTATTATTGCCTAACAAGTGTTCACTTCACTAACCACCCCAATGTCTGTTATAGGAGCAACAGAAATATTAAAAATATCGCTCTGCTGGTACATTTTAGCTGGACGATTCTGATGTCATCAACATAATGAAGTCAGTAAGAATTAGCCATGGTTACTATTAACCACTCATTTTGAATGTGAATATGCTTTTTATAGTACCTTTAGGAAAAGATGTCTGTAAAAAGATATTCAATTACATTGCATTTTAGTGTTCTCACACTGCTGCAATCTGTATGCTTTTAATGTAGCTGAGATGGATCAGACTGGATCTGATATAATACTGTGCTTGTGTGGACAACAAAGCAATGGCACTTTATCTACCAATTTGGCTGTTTCTATAGTGAAAGCTGGATCTTGCCATTTGAAAATGTCATGTTTTAATGTCATGTTATTTTTCATTCATTGCTCTTGACTCTTAACTGTTCAGGAAATGTATACATTAAAAATAAGTCATTCCTCTGTACAAGAATGGTTTTATATGTGCATTCTCACGGTCTACTCAGCAGGCATCTCCTTGTCTTTTCTTGGATAGACCATTACAGATTTTTTGATTGGAACAAAGAACAAAGCAAAAAGTAGAATACAACACAGGGCAGACTGGAACTGTGATAAAATTGTGTGAGAAAGCCTGTCTGTTGGCCTGTGTCTTGAAGCTGTTTATAGTGGTTACATGGTCAGTTTAGATTCTAAGACTTCAGTTAAGTACAGTACTTGCATTTTAAAGGAATAAGTATACACAGGAAGTTTAAGGAATGTTTAAAAAGGCAGGTTTGCTATGATTACATAACTCCAGTCACGTTAAATAATGCAGTCTGATGCTTAGCTATGTACAGTAAATAACACTTCTACAGATGAACTTTGAAATGATTGTTTTTTAAAGCACTGTGGTATGGGGAGGGCATTCTAATAGTCTCAACTCTGAATACATTCACTCTTAATTAAGCTTTCACTAGTCTAGTACATTCTGCATATTAATTTGATGTTCCTATGTATGGAGTATTTACATGCAAGTCTAGTGATCTTGCACTTGAGACATAACATTAATACCCTCAGAAAAATAACAATCCCATCTTTATCCCTACGTTTTGTATAATTAATGAAGGCGGAAATTCTGCTAAAGCTCGACGGACTCCTTCATATTCTCAAACGACTTATTAGTAAACCCTGACATGTGAATGGTTATGGTCGTGGGGATTATATTGTCTGATGTGGTCTTGGGTATTGCATTACTGAAAGGTAAGAGGCAGCATTTGCTGCAAGGGCAGTATGACTGAAAACTATGTTATAATGGATCTTGATACATGTACTGTTGTAAATGGTAAGTACTTCAATTTGAAATGCTTGTAGACTCTAAAGCAAAATAGAAACATTCCTAGAATATGGTTCTCTACCTGTTTCTTGCAATAACACATATTTTAAAAAACAAGTTTATTTTTTACAAAGTTTTTTTTTTTTTTTTTTAAAGTTATTTTAAGATAAGCCAGAGTGATCTGCGATTTTGGAAACAAGTTTAGTTTTGCTGGCAAACATTACACTTTAAAGCTTTATGTCCAATGCAAAACCACATCATAAAAAACAAGTTTCTTGGTGAAAAACACTAAAATAAAAGTTGCTACATTTAAAAAATATATAAACACATGACATTTTCAGTCCACTAAAATAAAGGGCTTGACATAATCTCTGCAAGTAAGAAATTGCAGTGTCCATTGTGAAAACACAACATGAAATAATAAATTAACATTAAAAGTAGCACTGTAGCATTAAAATGTTCAATACAAAAAAAGATGCCCGAGTTACAAGCACTTACAGTGTCTAAAAACAAAAATAAAAAATATCCAAAATATGAATTGTAGCATAACAACAGGAAAGCATAATCAATCAGACTGAGAAGGCTGTATCATTTGATCCGAAAACACCAAACTCCACGTCTTTATTATCTGAACCAAAGAGAATCCTAACTCTAACCCTAACCCAGAATCATTCAATACACAGACTACTTCTAAGCAGTTTTTTTTTTTCTGTTCACGTGAGCTATGAAATTTCCCCTCAGGCATTATTTGCACATGGTTATTAAAAACCAGAATTAATGGTGAAAATTTTACTTTCTGCTAAAAGTTGGGGTGGGGTGATCGTCAGAATCCGTTAGTAAAATACTATGCAAGGTTTACCCATTCATTAATGCTTTTCCACCTGTTTCTAGTTTTGGACAGTTTTATAGCTAGTTAGGCCTAGACTGTAAAATGACTTGTCTTTGGCCACACAGAAAGAGGTGGGATTCCTGAGAATGCTCATGCGAAAATCGATGCAGTAAGGAATCCTGAAAATGTAAAAAGTGGTGCTTTCCTTTCTCCAAGTTGTAATCAGCTTGTCCTTGCTCTCACCATATAGAAATATTAAGCAATCACATTTCAAAGGATCTCCAAGACCTTTGTGTTAAAATGACAAGAACCCTGAGTGGTAAATGATAGGTCCCTAGACTCTGGACCCAGGGTTAATGGGGGCTCTGCTTTATGGTTTTGCCTTAGTGTTCTAGGATCAACGTGTTCTGCTTTAGTGTGCTTCTAAATCCCCACAACTGTAATACCTTTCCCAATATCAGTGATAGAAATGGTTTTGAGCTGAAAAAAATAGCATCTGCTTAGTGTATTTGTTTTGACATCTGGGGGAGTAATATGACTGGTCACCATGTGCTTCAGCAAAAGAAAACAAATTTGAAGAGGAACTTAAAATTCTAAGGTTATTTATAAACTCCGGTGTGCCATTCAGGAAAATGAAGCATTTTGACACCAGATCATGCGACGTGATAAATAATGTTTATAAATTGTTAACACAGACGCTGTCATAAATTATAATATTTCTAGACATCAGCCGGTCATATATGCCACATGGAAGGATTTATGGCAACCTTGATCCCTGCAACACATCCTTTAATGAATGGCCTTGCTTTGCAGAGCAAAGAGCTTTGTTTTTACTATCGGATAAAATATTTACTGCTTTTGACTTGCGCGTGACAAAACAAGACCTCACAGCATACACAGTCTTTGAAGCAGCAACTGCTTTGTTGCCTTTGCTGCAGTAGATCATCTCAGGCTGGAATCATGTTCAGTTTTTAAGTTTGACTCTTTAAATTGAGAAGAAGTACAACCAAACTACAAATCCTGTCCTGCACAAAACATGCAAGCTAATACTGACGATACAGCATAGAATGTATTATGTTAATAATCACCAATTGTTGTGCAAAAAAAGAATGAAAGGAAAAAAAAAAACAATGAATACTAAATCTTATGGTTTTATTTAGGCAAATTAGGTAACCATTGATGGGTAAAATAAAATCCACTGATCTTATTTAATTTATGATACATTTTCAATAACACTGAAACCCTGTTTTTTCTGCCAAATTTAAACTGCCAGATTTAAAGTTCGCTTCCCCTCATACCAATTATTAAGACCTCCTTTTCTGAAGTCAAGCCAATCACCTTTTTTCAACTGTTGATCCTAAGCAATTGATGTCGATTTTCCTCCATAACCCACAGTTCTGCATAGTCCAGTGCAACACTCCCTGTGCCCCCGCCCCTCCCCGTCCCGTTCAAATGCCCAGCCAAAAAAAAAAAAAACTGCCCGATTAAATTGTAAAAAATATAAATAAATCTGCGACCAACTATTTACTTGATTAATCAAACCGATTAATCTGTTAATCAGAGCAGCTCTAAAAGAAATACATTGCCAATATCAGAAATTAAATGTTTGATGGAAAAAATGCATTCATTTTTATATTTTTTTTATCAATGCACAAATGTATCACACTATATAATACAATGTTGGATCTATATAAACGTCTTTATATGGCTTGCCGTACAATGCCTGTTTAAATGACGATTGCGATTTTTATTTTTTGTATTTTTATCCACATGTCCTTCCTTGATCATTCAACATCTGGGAGAAGGTTACCACAGTCATTTCACTCCCCGCCTCTCTTACCATGTTTGGAGTTTGTGTGTTTAATCTTCTAAATGTCATATTGCATGTGCTTCTGAGTAAATAACAGTATTGCAAGAACAGGGAAATCAAGAAAGTGGTTGAGCAAGGCCTTTTATTTAAAGTACACAGAATAGTGCTTCCACATTACATTCAGAAAATTGTATGTAGATATTCTCTGCAAAATAATAGGGAGTAAAATGACTTTTGGTAGCATTTCCCAGCTTTCCAGTAACAGTTAGCATTGGTAATGTTATTAAAGTCATTGCTTTAAACAGCCAATTACAACTTTCACAGCATTACAGTATGTTTTGTTTGTACACGTATGTGTATGATATATTTTGCTTGCAGGGCTAGAATTGTTCATAGGGCTCTAGTCAACTACAGAATGGATCGGTGAACCTGGATGTTTCCAATTATACAGTTAATAGGAAGAAAATGTCATTGAAAAATTAAATGATTCATTAAACTTTCACTTCCAGCTATTACTAACTCTATGCCTTGCTTTGTGTTAAATAGATTGAAAGAAAGAAAAAAAAAAGCATTCTAAGTATAGTACTAACCTGTTAAGATTAAAGAACATACCTGGCAACCTGAGGGTTTTCAGCAGTGGATATATTAGATAAGGACCTCAGTAATTAAACTGATCAGGAAACGTAATGGGGAGATTTGCAATTTAGAGCAGGACACATAGGACTGGATGCATAAAACTTTATCAGCTCACTTAGGTTTTTCACTTTAATGGATTTGTGTGTTTCCTGGAGCTACAAAACTAATGCTAAAGATAATTTGCATAACTTGCACCTGAGTTATACAATTTTAACTGTGCTAAATTTATTTTATATATAGTTGTATTAGCATGGTGGTATTTGGAAATAACACTGGGGTATTTTACCATGCAGCTAAAGAAAAACATGCAAAAAAACCAATTAGCATGTTCGGCACTTGATTTCTTTAAATCCTTTCAATTTAAAACCTCCATCAAGTACATAGTAAAAAAAATCTAAAAACATTATAAATCCATTGGTTTACTCCTTTGTTGAATTTATACAATTCATCTATGTATCAGTAATGCATTTACACAATATTTGATAATACTAGTCAGTCCCTGAGCCTGTGGTTAAACAAACCACAGCAGCAGTAGGGTTACCAGACACTCCAGGAAAACTGGGATTGTTCCAGTTTTCAGCCTTCATTTTTGTCCCAGCGTGAAACAGTAAAATTGTGAAATCATCCAAGTTTTGCTATTTTGTATTCACATCTTTTGTTATAAATACAATACTGTAGCAGCGTTGCTCAGAAAGTTGACAGCACAGTAATTTATTATTTAGAAATCAAATAAAGAATCTTATGGATTACTTATTTAATAATTGTGATTATGTGTTTAATAATTAATATTCTGTTTAACTTTCTGGACACCAGCCTTTAATCGGAAAATTCTATCGGGAGATAGCCGTATACCAATTGTATCGGTAGATATTGTCAATTATTTATTATTATTCTTATTATATAATAATAATAATAATAATAATAATAATAATAATAATAATATATATTTTTTTGTATTTTTAACATGTTTTGGTCAGATGACAATAGAAAGAAAACAATTCATTGGTATGATATGCAATAAATGCACCTACTATGCATTCATTTTAATTGTTTTAGAGTTGCTTTGCTACAGCATCAATTGAAGAAAATATGCCTCTGGTTTTTTACTCTGGAAATCAATCAATCAATCAATCAATCTTTATTTTATGTAGCGCCTTTCATAGTGAACCGCTATCACAAAGTGCGTTACAATATGAAGTAACATCAAGAATATCCATAATACTTCAAATACATAGAAATCCATAATACATGATATACAGTAAAAAATGCATTACATGATAGTAGCATAATGCAGTAAATAACAGATATCAGGCTTAAAGAGCATGGAAAGCAAGAGAGAACAGGTGGGTCTTGAGAGTTGATTTAAAGCGAGTGAATGTGGGAGCATCACGCACCAAAGCTGGGAGAAAGTTCCAGAGTCGGAGCCATGAAGCTGAACGAGCGTTCTCCAAGTGTGGTGCACTTTTGCTTGGGGATAACAAACAAGCCGGAGTCGGAGGACCTCAGGTTGTAGGCAGGGACATAGTGGGTCAGCAGGTTGAGGAGGTACTCAGGACATGTGTGATGAAGGGCATTGTAGGTGAGCAGGAGAGTTTTGAAAATAATCCTCAACTTTACAGGTAGCCAGTGCAAATGGGCAAGACGGGGGGTGATGTGAGCATGTTTTTTACATCTGGTAAGGATCCTGGCAACAGCATTCTGAACTGGCTGCAGTCGGACAGACTTTGAAGATGTTTAGAAGATGGTAGAAGGAAGATTTGACCACGGAGTAGACGTGGGCATCAAAGGAAATCTGGTAAGCCAAAGCAGGAGTGAATAGTCCTTTTAACTTTTCCCACAGCGTTTACCTTATCTGTCTTGTCAAATGTGTTTTCTTAGGGCAACAGATGAACATTTCCACCCAAAACAACTTAATGTATCTTACAGTGTTACGTCGTTTCTTATTACATGAAGCTCATCAAGGGAACATTTTGGTTTACGTTGCCTCTCCATTTCTTTTGACATGATTCTGGTATTTATTTATTCATTTATTTATTTATGAATTGGTAGGAAAACCAACTGTGCTAAATTAGCCTAGTGCTAAATAAATAACAAAAAACAAACCCTTTATGAATATGGTTCATACTGTTTTATAGCTGTGATTTTTATCACCATGTGTTATTCATTTCTTTCTTCTAGAGTCTGCTTGTGAATAGTAATAACCAGCGTGCTTGAATGTCTTAAGGTAGGTGAGTGCAGCAACCATAATATCTGAAATAAGAATATATTAAATTACTGGTAATCAGTGATTAATGCTGCTTCTATAATGGTCTTTGGTGCGTCTTTTCACCACAATGTCAACGATGACAGCCCTTCAGTGGTCTCTGTATCATTGCAATCAGCAGTTAATAAAACACCTGACATCTTCAAGAATTTCAGGGACTTGGTATCCTGCTTAAAACGTGTTGTAGATGTGCTTGTGGCGATGATCCGAAAAAACGATAAGTGCCTAATTTATGTATTTGTTAAATTAAGGTTTTATAATTGCGTCCTGGGGTCACTAATTATTTTTTTGTAATTAACATGCTGTTTGTGTATATTGCTGTGACATAGTTTGCATGTATGAATATTTTAGTCATTTGCAGAAATGAGAACTTTCTGCAATAATATAAAATGGTATAGGGTAGCAATGGCACCCAGTCGGTTTCTAAGTAACATGAAAGATTGGAAATAATAATCCAGAGAGCCATGAGATATAGATTAGAAACAGATGGTAGTTTTGGTAAAGATGATAGTCAGTCTCACTTGCTCGTTTTTGTTTTCTTTACTGCTTTGATCTAACCCTCACTTTGTGTGCATAACACTGTGATTATCACTGACTATTGGAAAAAAAGTGACACAGCGCTTTCTGACCAGAACCGTTTTGTGTCAATTTAGCTGCTGTTGAAGTTGCTGTCCCTGAATGCAAATGTGGGATTAAACAGTGTTCTGACAGGCCTATTTGGGGGAAAGCTTGACACGACTGTCAGACTGGCTGGCTGTGTGATTTTATGTTGCATTCTAAACAGTCAGTGGTGTGCTGTTAAGTATAAATGACCTTTTCATGTCCATCTATCTTTGTATTGAATGCTGTACATTCCCATAATATTTACCATCTTTTGTGATAGTTAAAAAAATGGTTTTCTAAGCAATAAATTGCCGCTAATCTAGAGCAAGGTGCTCTAGAGACAGATACTTTTCGTTTTTTGATAATACTTAAAATGCATAATTATTACAATTACAGGAATTCTGCGGAAACAGTAGGTCCCTGCTATCAAAGTAAAACAATGCTGATTGTGTCTGTAACACAAGCAATAAATAAGCTTCAGTGTAGTGTATCATATGTTACAACCTTGTTTAACAAGGTTTGGAGAAACATTTTCACACTGGCTCCTACTTACAGACACAGACCTACAAAAATATAGATACTACACATGTTGTCTTCAGAGTTCTTCACATGGTTTTTCGCAATACATTTTTAGTCTTCCTTCCATGATGTCTTGTAATTGTTTGAGTTCCATGCCAAAACCACAGAATTATATAACTATTGTTATATGTTTCTGTGTTAGGAAACCCTCACATTATGTTCCACCATTGTAAAAACAAAGCAAAGTGTAGCAAACCAAACTTATAAATGGAAAGACAATAACTGCAAAATGATTGTGCTTTCTATTTTAGCCGAATTAAAGAAACAGCTTAAAAAAAAAGAAAAAGGTTTTTATATATATATATATATATATATATATATATATATATATATATATATATATTCAGTATGTTTATAATATGCTCATTTTCACAGTCGGTGGGAGAAGGGTGAGCTCAGTAGGAGCAATAGAGTCAGATGCAAATATTTGCAATAGTCAAAACAGAACGCTGATATTATTCATATTAATAATGATCAATCTGCAGAAGGAATGCAGATACTTCAGACTTTTTGGTAACTTTAAATTTGCATGTGTTGTAAAGGTCAATTGGACAGCAAAAGGTTGCCAATTGTATCACCATTACATCAGCATGTGCATTGATCAGCTTTGCACGTAGCTCAGTTTGATGCATCGTGAATTGATGATATCAAATTTGGGGTTTAAACCTGTAGTGAATGGAGTACAATACATTGAATAACACAAATACACATTGACTTGTATGTGTTATTAAAAAGGGCATTATATCATATCTTGAAAATGCTCCTTAATGAAAATGAGCTTTGTAGTGCCCCAGTTGTTTTCTTTGTCTCTTTGAAAGGTGATTTTCCGAACCACACGTAAGATATGAAAATAATATCCTAATTGCTAAGGACAGCTGTTTTGTTAACCATAGAAGGGATAGGTTGACACTTGCTCACACAGTAAGTCACACAGCCTCAGAGTGATATTTGCTGTACCCTCCCATACCACATTCTCCGGAGACTGTCTCAAAAATTCACTGCTGCTGATGTGAATGCAAGCAAAGCATAGATTGGCATATAACATTGTGGTCTGTTCAGAATGTCCTGATGGTCCAGATTCAGACAGAAGTCCGGTTGTTCATTACCCCCGACCTATATGAATACCTGTAGCTGTCAGCAAAAGCTAATATTGCAATGGAGACTTTATGAGTGAGAATTATTTTTTATAACAAGTGTACAGTTTAGGCTTTATTAATTTATCAAAGGAAAGAAGGTATAACTTAAGTGTCCAGGTACTGTCGAGTTACTATATTTTTGACATAAAAAAAGCAGCCAAGCATTTTGGAAAGTAACCAAAAACAATAATTTCATACAGTATATAAATAAATAAATAAAATCCATAAAACTCAAAAAGCGAAAAGCACCGAAAATTGAAATGAATAAAAAACGAAATCAGAAGCCCAAATTATAATACTTAATTTACATTGTTTAAAATATGATCATGAGAATTATGTTTGGCTATATGCATGTTTTCTTTTTCATCTCACATGTTTGTATTGTGATTAATATCAGCTCAAGAATGAAAAGCTAGAATATTTTCGATTATTTGTATGTATGGTGTTAAAAATCCAATAACCTCTTACTAAATCCCTCTCACTTTTTACTTTGGTAGTCATCTATCCAGATATATGGATTCACTATAATAAGCAGTAAGGCCTGTATAACAACCACTCTACTGCACTGGCTCCACTAACAGCAGGGACCTACTGTACATGGCAGGTGAAGGAGTGCTTTGAGGCAAGATTCAATAACTTTTGTAAAATAAAATAGTTTTTATATTTTTGGGGAAATATATTTGCAGCACCTTTGAGAGAACACAAAGTCTCAGAGTTTTCAGCAAAAGTATGCCCACAGTAAGAACGATGGTTTTAATGAAAAATCTACTAGGATAACACATAAACTCAATATTAAAAAGAGGCAAGGGATATTTCATATTTTTAATATTGTAGAATAATTGTAATATACACAATAAATGAGAAAAAACAAACATGGGTATTATATATATATATATATATATATATATATATATATATATATATATATATATATATATATATATATATATATATATATATATATTATTATTATTCACCAAAAATAGTATGCACTGATTTAAAATAAATAAATAAATGAAGCACACTATTACCTTGTTTCCATGGAGAGCCAACTCAAGTCTACTTGAGTGTGCCCGATTTGGTCTGAATTCTCCCAGAACTGAAGTTGATGGACAACTCGAGTTGGTGAGAAAGGAGGTGTTTCCATGCTTTTCCGAGTTACTCAAGTTATCACTTGAGTTGTGCAGGAAATACTTGCGAGTTAAAGGTCAAGGCATGCATTCGCTACAGACTTTATTACAGTCAGATTGTCATTGATTTAAAAGATAAATCCATCTAGATATTCTTTCGCATTTGTTTCATGCAGTACATATACCTCTGGTAGACTGGTATGCAGAACAGGGAAAGAAGCGCCGGACAAGGGAAATAATGTGTCAGATGTTAAAATGGATATGAGAATGGCAGTGATGAAGCAAATTTGCCTAAAAACACTGAATGTAGACCGGACAGTTCCATCAAACAATTTAAAAAAATCTGGAATTGATCTGATGCTATCAGAAACTCAGAGGCACTGTAAACTGCACCTGCTACTATAGTTGGACTGTTCTTTTTTACGTTAAGCATTTTTCATGTTCTTTTTTTGTTACAAGGGTTTAATTAAGTAACAGCCAAATGCATTGCATTTTTCTTTGTTACTGCTAAGTCAAAAATGGTAATTCAAAAACCGTCAAAATCCCCCAAAGTAGCAAATCCGCCGAATTTAATATCATCCAAAATGCCCATTTATACGGTATGTTCCCACCCCCTACAACATTTTTGATTGACATTTAGTGATATAAGTTCCTCACAGCCCGAATTCAGACTTTAGAATTCAGGACAGCCCATGGAGTGAGATCGGACCTGAGAATTTGGGCTCCCGTCCGAATTGGGAGCCAGCTCGAGTAATTTCAAAACATGGAAACGGAGTTGTGGGGAGGCAATTCGAGGTACATGTGGTTCATGGAAACGTGGTATATCAGTACAAATTTGATCAGTCAGATTTAAAATGTTTGTTTAAGCCGAAACATAAAATAGTTTTTAGTTTGCCTGAAATTATGAAGAAAAGAAGACCTCTATTTCCAGTTTCCATTGGAGAAGACTCTCCATTTAACCTTAGTGTTGTCAGGCTCTAATCAACGTAATACCTCCTGACAGTTCTAGGCCTAGAGTAGCTACAAGAGTTTAACTACTGCAGGAAACACTGTTAAGTACTCTTCTGGTTAAAGGCAGCACATTGTGACAAGACCTTTAGTTTGTGAGTTCATGGTTAAGGCTATGATTTTGTCACTGAGGTCACGAAAATCGTGAATTTGAATAAAGTCTTGGAAATGGATGTAAAAAACTAATTTGATTAGGTTCTTTATTAAGTTAAAAAAATGCAGTATGTCATGCACTGAAAGGTTGTGTGTTACATGTAGCTGTGTAGGTCAGCGAATGAGATAGCTGAGCAAGCAAGCATTTAAGTGGGTGACAGCTAAAATGCTTAAAAAAAAAAAGTGAGCTGTTTTCTTTAAAGGCAAAAGAACAAAGGCTACAGAGGCTTTCTTTATAACATGCTATTCATACTTGTGTCGAGGAGCATCATTTCCAGGGGGGGGTTGCCTTGGTTTGCCCGCCACCACCCCAAATGAGATCTACATAACATAATGCTTTCCACTTTTTGAACACCTATGGCAAAGTGCCCCGCCCCTTTGTGTATTTTGTGTTGTATGTTGTGTGTTAATGTTGGTGTATAGTCATTGGTACACGGGATATAAACGGGTCTGTGGAACACAAATTGTTTAAAATGTATATTTGTATTTAGGCACGAGGATTGCACAGCACTTCATGTGCAGGTAAAATGTAATAATATGCGAGCACGGGGAATTGCACTTTATTAATTCACTTGCAGTTGTACCGCGACTCCAATTGAATGATTGATTAGCAATCGAGTCTCAGTAGAGCTGCATAAAAGCAGCATGTTTTCACTCACTCATGGTTATGTGTTCGGTGAGTGGAGAACGGAAATGGAGACGGAGGTAATTGTAATAGATATAATAATAGAAGTTCACTGTGTTTTGTCTGTATAGTCTGTTTTGTTTGTCTTTTTGTTTTGGCTACGAGTGCCATGTCCTGTGTCTTGTTTGTCTTACAACCTTTTCTTTTCTGTCTGTCTGTTCATTATTAAATGCTCAGCTTCACCAAACTTCACCTCTGTTGTTTATTAACTGGTTCCTGGTTTCTGGTCTGACGTCACCCACTGCAGCTGTCTTTGTGACAACCCCCCCAGACGTATAATAGAATGACCTATAAAATTGTCAAAGTTTTTTTCACAAACGAATAAAATAGTTTTCAAACATCATCCTTTTCTAATATAACCCGGATCCAGAATGAAGTTGGAGACAGTAATTGCTCAAACTCAAGGCATCCATTGGCGGCATTCATTACATTTTTGATTGATAGTTCATCGTTGTCCAGTGATTATATCGACAACACAGAATTACACTGCATTCTATTATTTCTATAATAATATAATATTATTGACATTATGATGAGTCAAAGGAAAATATTGGATATTTTTGTCACATCAGGTGGAAAACGGAAGAAATTAAACACAGCGAGACAACAAGGAGGGATTTACTTACGGAACAAACTATTAATATTGCTTATGCCTACAATTATTTATACATGCTTATTTTCAGGTTTAGGCTCATGTGTTGGGCTGTGCTGTGTGTTTTCAGATTTAGGCTCATGTATAGGGCTGTGCTGTGTGTTTTCAGATTTAGGCTCGTGTTGGGCTGTGCTGTGTGATTTCAGATTTACACTCTTGTGTAGGGCTGTGCTGTGTGTTTTCAGGTTTAGGCTGATGTGTAGGGCTGTGCTGTGTGTTTTCAGATTTAGGCTTGTGTTGGGCTGTGCTGTGTGATTTCAGATTTACACTCTTGTGTAGGGCTGTGCTGTGTGTTTTCAGGTTTAGGCTCATGTGTAGGACTGTGCTGTGTGATTTCAGATTTACACTCTTGTGTAGGGCTGTGCTGTGTGTTTTCAGGTTTAGGCTTGTGTGTTGGACTGTACTGTGTGTTTTCAGATTTAAGCTCGTGTGTAGGGCTGTGCTGTGTCTTTTCAGATTTAGGATCGTGTGTAGGGCTGTGCATTTTTTGTTTTCGGGTTTGCATAGTTGCTCTATAAACTCATTATTGTCCTTCACAATAGATCGGCAGAAAGTAATATTTAAGGTGGTACAGTACAATATTAGGTACATTCTGGTAGGCAATTTTATACATGGAAATCAATGCAATACTTTACTTTTTTTTTGTTTGAGTTTGCTATTAACAGGTGCCATGATTTAAAAATACTTGCAATAAGAACAATTTTGACAAAGCGTAACACGCTATCTCATTGTAAACCAGCCCAATTACTGCCTGTGTTTTATACTCATTCATGATGCTATCTGGGACAGAGAATGATCAATGTTAACACTTTTACCCGCCCCCAAATTTTTTTGAATGGACTCCCCTTCTTCTGTCACAGATGAAAGAAAAAGTGGTTGAAAATTGAAAAAGAAAGAAAGGACCTTAGCTTTTTGGCACATTGTGGTGTCACTGGATTATCACTATAGTTGTTTAATTCACTTTTATTTAACTTATCTAGCACCTTAAAATGAGATTTTGCACCTCTGCAGTAGATGCCATTTTGACAGTGAAGCACCTTCTGTTGTGGTTGGCATGTAAGTGAATATAAAAATAACAAAAATGCATAGTTACTGTATCTGATACTTTATTGTTTAATTTTTGTTTGTTGGATTATTTAAAATACATTATTATTCTTGGATATTTGCCTGCAGATTAAATGTTACTACAGTAAAATGTAGACAAATAATATTGTACAAAATTGTTGTTTTGGATTGTTGTGGCCATAGACAGACAATATGATATTTGTTTAGCTTATCTTTCTTGTTTGTGATAAGCCTTTTCCTCGGTTTTCAGTTGGGGCCCCTATTCAAAATAGTTTTCAAAGAAAACATTTTGAGAACCTCTATACCGCCTACATGTTTTTTTTGTACAGTTGGTTGGACTTCCGATTGAGTAGAATTGTTGCTAATCTCATCTGAATGAAATGTGTTGCCTTTTTGCATCTTGGCACTCCACACAGCATGCAGTCTGTGCATTCATTTCACTTCCAGGGCGTTACTAAATGTGTTAATGTGAATGATGGGACTTTGAAAGGTATTCAAAGAGCTCAAGAAAGCTGTTGATTTCAATTCAGAGCACGTTTTATTTGTAACCCTTAAAATGGCGAACATAATGTTACTTTTTGGAGTGCACTGTTTGTTCTTATATGTGCTTTTTTTAAGTATGTTTTTTTGTCTTACAAATTGTACTTGTACTTGTGTCCTTTAACCCGTCACGACACGGCTGTCCCAAGTGTCTGTGGACCCAGAGCACTTTTAAAATACCCATACTTGTGTGACATATCTTGATCGACCATGCAATTTCAGAATTAATCATTTTTGGAGCTACTAGGAGTTAGTTGTAATCATATGAAGTTGATCCATTGCAAAGGAAAATAACAAAGCTTTTCCAATATTTTTCAGATACATTTTTTATAACAATTATTTTGTACTTCTTTTTTATTTATTTTGGTCAGTGGCACTATATCATAACCTTCTAAACATTGCTATTTTTTATAAAAAAAAATACGTTCTCTACATGTCTGGAGCCACAAATGAGAGTCTAACACACTCTGAAAGTCCTAGCTCGTCGCTTTATGGAGCGCAGAATGACCAACACCAAAGTACCTTACAAACTCTGATCCCTTACAGCAGATATTCTCGGAACTCTGCTGCCTGATGACTTAAATCCTGCAGATGATATTCCCAAATCCAAAAGGAAAAGGCCCTCCATTTGTCCATCATCGAAGTACCTAAAGCCAGACGTCTCCTGCTCCTCATACAGTAATCCCATTTGTATTCAGTGTGCAGTTACATGTGTTCAGATTGCGTCTGAGCAGTGAAACTGCTCGGAAATATTTGAATAGGCTGCAAGCCCATGAATCAAGCCAAGTACAATACTATAACCAGTGCTGTTGCAAAGCGGATAGTTACAGACTGCATACCCGTTAACATAGTAGCTTTGTTTTTTTTCCAATGACCACATTTATTTGTAAACTATATTATTTGCAATTATGGAGGATATATCCTTTACTCTGTGAATGTTTTGTTTTATTTCGTCAATTTGAATGTATTAAAAAAATCTCTATTATTATTATTATTATTATTATTATTATGACAGTGAAAAACATCAGTTTATGGTAAAGGAAACTGTTAACTGTAAATGCAGTACGGTGAATAATAAACTGACTCCATTATCATTTTGCAGTTGGTTCAAACAATTTAACAGGTGCTGGATTGTAAATAAATATGAAACTAAAGATTAAAGATAATCCAGAAATAGGAAAACAGGTTTTTTTATGATGCACTGTTTTTTTTTTTTATAATAATAATAATAATAATAATAATAATAATAATAATAATAAAACAAACTTAAATGAGTTGGATGCAATAATTGTTTCAATTAAATATGCAATTAAAACCAAGATAACTGAGATTATTTTTTTAAATCTCAAGATTAATTGCGATTAAATTCTTTAATCACTTGACAGCCCTAGTTTTTATATTATATGAAATTTTTATCTTAGAAAAGGTTGTTGGTTGTTCTGTATCTGTTTTACACTGTTCTTTAAATGCAAATGATACAAGTGGATTGTGCACATTTCCTCACCACCAGTAATGCAACAGTATAACAGGAAATACACAGAGAAAACCACAGCTGTTTTGGTATACATTTCAGAAAAAAAGCTCAATACCTACATAAGTTGAGTAACACAAGTTTTAGTAATGGACAAATACATATTCTTTATTTATATGCCTTTATTCACATTTCAGAGAGTTTAAAAAGATGAGGCGTATCACTTTTAGAAGGTTCAATGTTTCATAAACGTTGGTCCAAGACCTGCAGTAAACCTCTCCTGTGACCTAGAACAGAAACAATGCAAGGTAACCCCAATGCTCCAGAGGTGCACTTCTATTCTTAACACTTTTAAGACCCAGACCTTTTAAAGACTGCGATGACAGAAACTAGGCTAACACCACGTGAACTCTCTTTATTCTGAGTGTCCTTTCACAGCATCCTGGTGAGAATTAAACTGGAACTTATTTTATGTTTTTGTATTCTTATTTAAGTCAAGGCCTTTAAACTTAAAAACAAGGTAATTTAATTTAATCTCTGTGTATATATACCATTCTGCACACCAGGGAGTAATAATTGTTTGGAATGTGCCTGAGGAAGTGAGTGAAGAAGTAAGTTAAGTAAAATCTCATGCAATAGATACAAACTAATCTGCCTATTTTATAGCAGGGCTTTCTCTCGCATTTATATATATATATATATATATATATCTATATATATATATATATATATATATATATATATATATATATGAGGGTTTTTTTGACTACAACCTTGAACTATTAAAAAATAATTGATTGGTTAATCTTGTTTACCTGAGTACGGTATCAAAAAAAAAAAAAAAAAATTGTTTTTGAAATCCCAGTTCAAATGTGTTTGAGTGTTTAATGCATAACATTTTAATACTGTGGTGTAAAACAGTAAAGCCATCTGTACCACTCAATGCTGTGTTAAAAAAAAAAAAATGACTCTCACATCACTGATTAACCCCTTGTCAGTGGCAAACAACCCAAGCACCGGGCAGGCAGAATAGGTTGTTTAAGCACCCTACATACATAAATGCAGTAGGCTTACAACCCCGACCCAAAACAGTTTTTAAAATATTTCTACAGATCCCAACTATAATGAGTGCTAAGCTTTTTTCAGATTTTTTTCATTACTGTTATGCAAATAGAAAAGCACAAATATACAAACACAAATATAACGTGCACAAATTAATATGTACATGGAAGCTAGTAAATAACCAAACAATTAGTCAACACATAATTGTGCTTAATATGAAGTCACATGACGCATCCAAAAGCAGCTTCAGTCTTTTCTATGAAGAAAATATAGTGCACAAAAAGAATTTGCATACATAACAAAAAACAATAAAGAAAGAATTACAATCCAGGTAGAGCCGTTATGAAAGTTTCAAAGCCCTGTAGACGGGACACATTTACTCTGAATTGCCTGTCGTCTCTCTCAACCATTGATTCTGCAAATCTACAGGGCAATAGTGGTAGCCTGCAGTCAGTATTTTAAAGACACTTTTTTGAAAGGAAATACAATCTTTTTTTTTTTTTTTTTCACTTCTGTGGTGCACACTGGCAAAGTATAAGCTGTGCATAAGAAATCTCCAAAGAATACCCAGTCTTGTAACAATATAACTGTTACAAACCATACGATATGCCTATTCAGGTGCAGAGACTGGGGCACTCTGCATCATCAGTAATCAAATTTGTATTATTTATTTATTTATTTATTTATTTATGAAAAAATAACTATTCGATTAATTATTGCATATTGTACAGTATGTTAATTGCACATAGAATGCCCTAGAAAATTAGCTGTGTTTCCATAAATAACATGCCTCTTTAAATTGAATAAATCCACTGCTGAAAATGTGCTTGTATTATTATTATTATTATTATTATATTATTATTATATTATTATTATTATTATTATTATTACATGTTACATCAATACACATACATCCTAGAAATCACCATTGTTATCTTCCAATACTATATATAAAGTAAATGCTATATTTTGACTGCAAACTTGGCTGTTGCACCAATTTCCGGTAATAGCAGTGGGATATGTCATTTTTGTAGCCTTATTTGCAGTGCAAATAACGAAACAGTGAACTATAATCCCAGGGGGGGGACAGTGATAAAAACACTTGTGTAAATTACAACTTACCTTGAACACCTTTTTTTAAGCATGATATTGTAAAGACGGCATGTATCAAATAAAGTGCTTAAAATGTGTTAATGATGTTTATAGCATTCTAAAATTGGAAATCAACTTCATAAATATGTAGGGCTAAATCTTAATTTTACATCTCTCTCAGCGGTCGATGTGATTGTGTGACATGTAGTGATAATTTCTGTTCCCATTGACCCCCCTCCATATTCTTTTTCCTGTGTTGTTTCAGATGGTATTAACTGGTTTGTGAATAAAAATACTGGTAACGCTTTATATTTTATATTGCTTGGCATAAATGTATGTTAAATAGATATCCCATTGCATATTAAATTAATGTTAAATGAATATTTAATAAATATGCAATAGCTGGTATCTTGCTAACTGTTAACCAAATGTTGATTGAAAATGTAATTGCATATCATGTCCATTTATATTACGTTTTGTTACCCTTGAAAATATGTAATAATTTCCCATTATTTACATGGTTTTAATTGAAAATATAGTTAATCTGACTTAAATGTTACTGAAAAGTAACAAGGAATAATTGAACGTAAATTGAATATCAATTGCATATCCATTAAATATTAATTTAACATGAATTTAATATGCAATTGAATATCTATTTAATATTCATTTATGCCACACAATATAAATCATCACCAGAATACCTGTATAACCTTTTCCAGCTTAACACTGCTTTAAAGAGAGCAACATTTGAATCTAAAAATAAAATAAAATAAATAAAACGCTGCTATCAGTATTTTTTTTTATGGTTGTTGGAAAATTGTGAGCAGCACATTTTCTTGTGACTGGTGTATTTCACAGTGATCTCTTTACTGTAGATTAAAGGGTACAGAAGATCATTTTTGTTTTATTGTGTCACATGTTCCCATGTGTTGCTACAAAAGAATTAAAACAATACACACACCTTAAGTAAGCAGTTGTAGCAACCCATGGGAACGTGTGGACACAATAAAAAGGTCCTTATGTACCCTTTAAACAGATTTTCTAATATTGGTCTATATTAGCAAAACCATTGACTTTTTCCAAACAATTTTCCTTTTGGAACACCTCAGAGCTATGCATGTCTATATTATTTTAATCCAAAAGGTGATCTCAGTGGTAGTCAATCAACAGACTTAAACAGAATTAAATCATAAAAAAACAGCTTGAGAAAAAATACTTGCTTAACCTAATAAACATATCTCTCTCTTGTTTTTTTGAAAAACACATGACTCAAAATATTGAACTCAGCTAACGTATACTGTGAGACAGCTGGGAAGAACATTAGGTTATCGAGATCCTTTTCTTAGCAACAGGAAAGTTACATCAGTATAGTTTACAAAGTAAAAGGCATGAATAAAACAGATTTGCTTAACAGGCTGGATAATTCAGATAACTGATCATGTGCAGAGTTCAAGCATTTCAAAGTTAATTGCTTTTTTCTGCATTAACATGTAATATAACCCTGATTATACACAACACATAGATTGAATGCACAGTAAAAGCATAATATAATTGGACATGTAATTACAGTTTTGGTAAACAGAGCCTCAGTTAACATGTCATCTTTTTTAACAAGGCAATTAAGAAACTAAGCAGGATGAGAAGCTTTTAAAGCTTCTTGAAACACAAAATTGTAGAGTAAGGTTTTTTTTTTTTTTTTTTACAGTTTTTGCAATTAACCAAGCTTTCTGATTGGCACCCATTTCTTAATCTGGATTCTATGGGGTCTTTTAATTTGTAAATTATGGCTAATATAAATTTATAATTTAAGCATGTTTTCTTTCTACGTAGAACTGGGCATAAGTGTAGATCATATTTTGTGAGTGAAGCATTATGTAAGAATATAAAACACAGGCAATTGCAAAAACACTAGGTCGGCCAACATAGGGCGCCATCCATAAATAATACACAATTTTTCCACTATGTTCTTGTTTACCATTCATTGTTAACTTGTCATAGCCTCCATGAGGATGACCCCCAACACCGCCACATTACATCTATCCTTCCGCTAAAGATACTACTTACATCATGTACAGACTAAAAGCATGAAGTGCTAGAAATACTTATTTATTAAAAGCCATTTAAAAGCAAGAATTAATTTAAGTGAAGCACACTAATACTGTGCAACTATAAATAAGTATGACAAATGCATGACACTTCGCTAAAGTTACACATTTTTTTACCTTATGCACATGGTTGAGTTGTATAAAACATAAAGCCGCTGGTCATAATATATAGATAATGGAAAAAGCATTCACTACAACTTTGAGCATCCTTTAGGCACAGTTAGCTGTTGCCCAAATACCTCTCTCGGGTCTGTCTATACAGTCTAGTTATGTAACTGCAAAGTTAAGCTCTTTTGGGATAGAAGCAGAAGCAAATGGGTTTGCATCTCTCTTAACCACCAAGATTTTTATTAGACATTAATCCCTTTTCTAAGTAACTTGAGTTGTCATACCTTAAAAATATTAAGCAAATTTACAATGGTAATAAATTTGTTTACGTAAGGGTAGCATCTTAAATTAGCAGGGTGTCTTATTTGAGTATACTCCGTAATTAAGCATAGCTAACTGACAGTTATCGAACACCTTTTCAGGACATGATGATACACATATATGATTGATAATGACCTGAGAGGGATAATACCAGTATATTGTCTCTTGGCTTACCTCCTAAATGTCAAGATATAACAAAGGAAAAAAAAAGAAATAGGAGTGATTTGGTTATTCACAAGAACATTCAAATTTTTTTGTTAGAGCATTGAGAATTGGTGAAATAAATGCAAGCTAACCATCTTCTTTACTTGATTCCTATATATGCAGCGAAGCATTGTGTTTGGGGTCTCATTTATGCGTGCATATATAAATTGATTTGAAGGACAGACACAATTGCATTGGTAAAAAGCAAAAACTCATCTTCACAGGAATTTATTAATGCTTAAATCACTATTTTTGTACATACAGATCTGTATTAGTAATCATATTAAATGGTTGGATATGGATATTTTTGGACTAAACAATAACAAATGGCTGGAGTAATAGGAATAATAAATCGATGGGTAAAATAACTTAGACCAATAAGTTGGACGTACACTTGATTGAACACCAAATCAAAATGGGTCATCTGCACTTCAAGATTTCCATACAATATTGATTTTTATTGTACATTTAAGTTGGTGCAACTCAAGGAGCTGTATGCATTAACATACAAGGAAAAAAAGATGAAGTTGAACTAAATATAGCAAATCTGAGTCACATAAAGCATGTCTTTGGAAACAAGTTAAATTGCCCTGCCTCCCTGGTATTACGATGGACTGGATGCACACTAGAGACTAACCTAAGCCCATTGCAGGGGTGCACAAAGTGTGGGTTATGTAGCACGGGTGATTTAAAATGTATATTTGTATTTAAGCACGGGGATTGCACAAGCACTTCATGTGCAGATTAAAAGGCTATGTTGGCATGTGAGCACAGGGATGTGTGTGTGGAATGGGTGACAGGGAGGAAGCTAGAATTCTCCCTGGAAAAAAAAAAAAAAAGTATGGGAATGTGGCTGGAGCCGTGAATTAAATACATGACTACATGGTTAATTAAGGCTCCAGCCATAGGTGTATAAATAGGGATATTACAGGTGATACAGGATTGGTGTGTTCAGAGGCGGAACGAGAGTCGGGAGGTGAACTAAAAATATCAATTGCTACGCGTGCTGGTTAGACGCCAGCACTATACTTGTTTATTTTGTTCTGTGTCAGTTTGTTTGTCTGTTTTGGCCGTCGTGCCATTTTCTTTTGTGTGAAGTGTTTTGTTTGTTTAAACCGCTTATTTATTTTACAGTAAACCGGTGCATCAGCACATTCATTCATACTCCAGTGCTGACTGTTTCCTCCCTGATGTGACATCACCCACCAAGGCAATTTTGTCAAAGATGGGTATAATCTGACAGATAGCTGTGTCAGTTTCAACAGGTACAAATGAGAGCAGGTCAGCCCTTTGAAGTATTCTTCTTTATAACTAATGAGACTCACCACGTTTGTTCAGCAAATGACTAAAAATGAATTTCACACTGAGACAATCATATCAAGGCCAAATTGACCTTGATCTCTCTTTATCTTCTCTGCTCTAGCACTCCAACAAGAAAGAGCTGGCAGGCACATAAGGAGAAAAGTGTACCTGTCAATTTGTCAGTCAGAACACATTTTTTCAGTGGCATATCCTTCCTGTCACAGCTAATTTCACATGTCTGATAGAAAGAAAACAGGTTAAAACACTAACGTGTGCTTTTTAAGTGTGTAGTTTGTGTCTTTACTAAGCAGTGAGGTCCTTATAGAAGTGTAATGTGGTATAGCAGGGTAAAAACAAACAGGTAGTAAAGTGTAGCATGGTTAAGTAATACAATAGGCCTAGCAAATGTTTATAAAGAGGGTGCAAGAAGATTTAGACCAACGAGATACATTGTGAAAAGTGTTGAATTTAAATCAAGGGAAGTAATGTTAAAACTGTACAATGCACTAGTAAGACCTCATATTGAATGTTGTGTGCAGTTCTGGTCACTTCCCTATAAAAAAGATATTGCTGCTCTAGAAAGGGTGCAAAGAAGAGCGACCAGAATTATTCCGGGCTTAAAAGGCATGTCATATGCAGACAGGCTAAAAGAATTGAATCTGTTCAATCTTGAACAAAGAAGACTACGTGGCGACCTAATTCAAGCATTCAAAATTCTAAAAGGTATTGACAGTGTCGACCCAAGGGACTTTTTCAGCCTGAAAAAAGAAACAAGGACCAGGGGTCACAAATGGAGTTTAGACAAAGGGGCATTCAGAACAGAAAATAGGGGGCACTTTTTTACACAGAGAATTGTGAGGGTCTGGAATCAACTCCCCAGTAATGTTGTTGAAGCTGACTCCCTGGGATCCTTCAAGAAGCTGCTTGATGAGATTTTGGGATCAATAAGCTACTAACAACCAAACGAGCAAGATGGGCCGAATGGCCTCCTCTTGTTTGTAAACTTTCTTATGTTCTTATGTTCTTATTGATTTGCTTGTGTTTCCTCAATCATAAAAATTGAAGTACAGTATATTACTCTGTTCTCTCAAAATCAGTACATTGGGAGAAACCTGGGACATAATTTATCTTTGTCAAGGGAATGCTGATTATGCAAAAGCCAGCAACATTCATATCTTTCTGCCGCTGCCTAAGCTTATCTGAATAGTATGACAAAGTGGGAAACAGGTTTCAAGGGACATTGCTTGTGTGCCTGCAGCTACACTGGCGTTCTTATGATAATGAGGGGATAGAAAGCTAAAATATAGATGAATTTAGTAAATACCACATAATCATATTTTAGAATAAACACGTGGTTTCTTCCTGTATGCTGACATGCATTGCTGTGAACTACCTGAACATGAACTCAATGCAAATACCATGTTTTTTCTTAAACTTCTAAATTACCATATGTTTGAAAAATTGTGTTTAATAATAATATAATAAGTTAGTATTTGCAACAAAACTATTTAGGCTGATAGTTAGAACACCTCCAGCAAAAAGCAAATAGCAGTGTTTGTTGTTTCAGCTTTCTACACTACACTTACGCTAAGCTGTTATTTGAGTGCCATGAAGGTTTAAACAATGAGTTTCGCATTAAGTAAGCTAAAACAGCCATTTACTTGGTATTTACAGAGCACAAGAAGAAAATTGGGGACGATATGTGGTTAATAGGTTATAGGTCTAAAAGTTATACTGCGCATTGCTGTAGATATACATGCTTTTACTTGTACAGTATTTCTTCATTACACTGTTTGAAAATGTAAAATATAATCCTATTATCTGTCTTTAAAAAATAGTTTCACACCAAAGTCATTTCAGATATATTTATAACAATGGTATAAACTATTTTTATTCAAAAGCCCCTAATGTTAACCATGTATTTGTTAAGTATTATGCGACTCTCAGTTGCTTTTGTCTATGACCTGGAATAATAATGAAAGAGCACAGTTGTGCAATTTATCTCCAGTAATAAAATAACGTGATAGTGTGTTAACCTTCTAGTTACAGTTATATGAATATTTTGCATTATAGCACAACATAGTAAGTTGCAATATGTATTAACCATTGCCATGTATGTAAAGTATTTCGGTAACAGATTATTTATACTCTATTCTTGTTTCTTACCATGCTGTGGAGGATTAAAAGAAAGCATATGGTGGTTTAAGCCCAGAAGAAAAACTACTAATGTTATACAACATCCTAAACATACATCTACAGTAAAACATTGTACACACATACTGTGTTGGAAAGTTTGTTCAGTTGCCAAAACTGCTGTGTAAATGATTAATATTTAACACATTTCTCCCTTCAGGCTCAAACAAGTTCCAGTGTTTTTAAGGAGAATTTCTTTCAGAAGCATTGCTATCATTAAAAATTCAATTCCCAGTGGGAAATTTCCTTCCGTTATGAAGCCTCCTGACATGAATTTCTAACCCTCTTACTCAAAGCAACTCAAATTACTCAATGTAATTCATCAAAGTTTTTTTTTTTTTTTTTTAGCATGTTATACATTCACTAAATCACAGCAGAATTAATAGCATGGATAAGGCTGCAGTCACGAAGGCACCACCATCTTAATCATTTTCTTCTTACATGGAAATAATAACATTCCATTAGAAATGGCTGGAAGCCAAAGGAGATCTCAGAACATCACAGGGCTGAGAAAGATTTTTTTGTTTGTTTTGTTTTAATTAAAAGTGCCCAATTACCAATTATTATTATTATTTTTTTGGAATGTCCAATTATGTTTTTTCTCTTCACCGCAGCGAGTCGACACACAGCACATACGTTCTGAGGGCATGTGAGCGTCCTCTGATCTCACAAGCCTAAAGCTAGAGACAGAGATCGGCCCTGCCTCTTATCCACTCTGAATATCCTCGTGTCTGGCCAGTAGGGTTCAAAGTTGTATGATGAGGAGAAGAAATCCCTGCTGGTTTCCCATCCCACACCTCAGTAGCGTCAGAGCCAATGTGATGCCTCCCTCAGAGACCCCGGCAAAGCACAGCTTCTTTGCACAGCCTGAATGCGAACTGGCGCTGTCCAAGTTGTTAGATTCAGCCTACACTCCCAGCCGCAGCGCTTTAATTGAGAAAGATTTGTAATTTACACACGTTATGAGGGCTTTTAATCCATATGGACTTTTATCTAGAAAAACAGTACTTATCAAAGAGCCACATGAGTAGTAATCACAACCACAAACTGTATGGCAAACAACAAAGACAAATGACTGGATTTATCCAAAAATGGAAATGTCTGTATTGCTATTGCACTTAAACCGGAACAGTGGATAACATGTAGCACTTTAACACCTAATAACTTGTGCAAAAGAAATAAAATACAATAAACAAAACCTTCTCCTATATAGACATGAAATAAATAACCTGGTTTCAGCAACCAGCAGTTCACTTTCACCAGCAAGCACAGACACAACCTTCTCGGTTAACTTCTCCCCCTTTACTGAGCCAAGCTCTGTCTTATATACCTGAGCCTAGATAAACCCTGTCCAGGACTAATCCATTATATTCAAATATACTTTAAAATCTTAACAGTGTCTTTCTAAAACCCCACACATCAATAATAACAGCAATATAAATAACAATGGCTAAAAATTACATTATCCATCCAAAACCTACTACTACTTCCCTCCCCATTGGTAAAGTCCCAGATAATACCTATTACATAGAATATGGTATGGTATCTGAATCATACCCTAATGGCTTTAATCGTGCCTCCAACCGACATGGCGGCCTCTAAGCAATGCTGCCCCACACAGATATGGCGCTGTTCAGGATGCGCTGTTCCCATGCAAACAAACTTTTATACGTTTGCCAAGCTAAGGTAAGTCCACTTTAATTCAGTGAACTTAAAAATAATTACAAAAGCTAACTTTTCACCCAATTTTGAATATGTTAAAATTAACCAAAAAGTTAGATATTAGTTTTAACACAGGACTTTGTTTCTTTGCTACTTTAATGCCATTCACGTATCCTCTCTCTGCACATGTGCACCTGTTCAGGGTGATATTGGCGTTCAGCCTTTAGTAACTTCTTTTTAACCAAGTCTGGTATTTATTAAATCAGTTATGTATTTATCCCACCCCCCCCCCCGCCCACCCCCCCCAACACAGCTTTTTGTTTAAAAAAAAAAAAAAAAAAAAAAAAACAGTGCTGCAGAATATTACAATGAGGGTTTCACCCTCATCAGTATCTAAATAATTTGAAGATATCTTGAAATAGCATTTACTGGTATTTTTTGTAGCAATTAGCTCTCATACATGTTTTTCAGTCCTACGTTCCAGGATATGTCATGTAGAGAGATTGGCATCAAGCCTGGTTAATGAAACCAATAAATTCATGAACTTAATATTATAATAATGTGGTACTCACACCCTATCTGAAGATCTGTCACAGTACACTTCTGAAGATGTTTTGCAGTAAGATTTCAGAAACAAAGCACTGAGACATATCTTTCAGCCATCATCACATCACTTTACAGCCAATATGTTGGGTTATTCCAACTGCAGGCATGAATAGAAAACCTTAGAGCAACCCCCTTGGGAATACAGCGCAATTTACTGCAACATCAAAACAATAAAAATAATTTATAAGCCGCCAATTTAAATGTGTTTCTGTCATAAAAAGGCAGTTAGTGCAGCTATGATGTACAAAATATGCTAGAGGGCATCAGTAAATAATCACTTGGTGAGATGGCTCGTGTTCAGTAACAAATAATGGCATATGGTCAATTACTCTGTGGTACTTTTCAAAGGTGATGAGAATAATGTGTATATATGCTTGGGCTTGAAAAATGTAATTGACAAAGTGGTCCTGGTGCCCTTCCCATCTATACTGCTAGCTACCAATGGAAAGAAGCCATGTTAACAAACCCACTAGCTCTCATGAATTTTTCCATAGTAGTTCACTGCCAATGTCATGTAGTTTAATGTTTATGAGCCAGACAGATCTCTTGGTGCTGAAAAAGAAGACCTACTGAAATCAGTATTCATCATTTGCTCTATAATTGTCTTGATTACTGGAGCATAGTGCATACCAACAGAGATATGTAACCTTGAAACATACTGTAGAAAGGCAGATGGTAATCAATTTTTTGTGAACTAAGAAGGAACCCCACCAATGAGGTTGAATTCATTTTCTTGTTCGTTGGCAAAGGATACAGCACATTCTAAGACTCCTGTATTTTACAAGGTTTCAGAAAACAGATGTACTTGAAAGAGGGTTCTCTTTCAAGTACAAAATGTAACCATTACATAATGGGTGTTCACCTCCTAAAGACCCTGAAACCTGAATATTATATACCAACGGCAGACTCTGAGCAGATAGAGAAGCTCTGGGCAGCAGTTTCCCACCAGGGAATGGTGCTCGTAGAGTTAATGCATGAATGTTCGGCGCCACCTACACTGCCTTTCCCCTTGGAGTCCCATGGAGCTACGAGCACAGATTAGCAGCAGGATGGCGTGCTTTCCATCGCGCCCCTGAGGGGGTGGTTGAACAGGAGCTGATGTTACCGTCTGAGGATGTGGAGTCAGACAGCACATCCCCTGCGGTTAAGCTCTCCATGTTGGCAGAGCTTCTACCACTGACCAAGTGGGCCACTGCAGTCTTGCAAGTGCCATGGCCTACATTAGGTGATGTGAGAATCCACTTGTTCCGTCAGGTTGATAGGAACCTATTGCTTCCATCCTTGAGATACCCCCCCTACCCCCCCCCCCCCCCCCCCCCCATCCCCCCCTCAGTCTTCCGGATTTTATTTTTAAGATCCAGGTCAGGGGCCAGCCTCCCAGGTAAGAAAATCCTCTTTCTGCATTTGATGCTCGTTTCACTCCATTAGAGCGAGATGGTGATTTCTGCCTGCAATCCTAATTCTCCAAAGTTCCATGGTTCAATAGGACATCCTGTGTTTTGGAATCTCTGAGTTCCATTCAGCCCTCTGATGAGTTGTACCACTAATTTATACTTTTGTGATATAGTGTAAGACAAGACTGAGGCAAGTTAGTTGATATCAGTTAAGTGTACAGTAGATACAAGGCATTTATATTAATATTATTTATCTATATCAGTGCTTGTGATAAGAGGTTCTAAGTGACCTGCAACTGAAGCCCAAAATGGGTAGCTGCCGAGCATAGTTTGAGTGGAAACAGGTGCATTTTTGTGTTTTGGGCCGTTGTAGCAAGTCTTTTGCTTGTCACAATGTGTTGCAGATGTCTGTGCTTGATCCATAATAATGTCTGTGCTTGATCCATCATGATCTGCTTGTATTTTCCTGTTGTGTGAAATTTAATTACTTTAAATTTAAAAGGAAGTTGATGTGGAAGTAAATAAGACAATTACTTCACAGAGTAATTTTAAAAGGTCCTTTATTATTTCACACACACACACACACGCAGTTACATACACAGATGCTATACTGCGAATAACGATATCCCTAATGGGACACAACCCAACAAGGTTACATACAAAGATTATATTAATCACAGATCAATACAATCCATGAGACGCAACTGAACTAATTCTTACCCTTCCAAGCGGATCGGGAGAGCCCTTCGACCCTGGTAAGAGAAAGCGGCTGTCTCCAAGAAATTACCGAGCAGGACTGCACGCTAATCCTCACGGCTGACTCTCATCAGAGCAGAGGAGAACCCCGTCCTTTATAACTTACCAAGTTAGGCTTTTGCATGCGAGAGAGTAATTGGCCAGATCACTCCCTCGAGGCTCGGCCCTCTGAATAAACTATTCCTTTCCCTAGAACATTCTAACCAAAACAAGTTATATAAACGTGACAAAAACAAGTTATATAAGATATGGGGTTATTATAGGGCAAGGGCAAAGATGAACTCGAACGCATTTCTAGAACTTTCTAAAACACACTTTTTTTTTATTACATTCGGTCCTTCGGTCGAGATTCATCTATGCACTGCCAAATACATTGTTCGCTGTGTAATTCTACGAAGATAGATACATAAACATATTTGCCATACACACAGAAGAAATACAATTCCCAATAATATTAAGATGGGATGGATTAATATATTTAATGTTCCTTTAGCCTTTGGTGACCATCCCTCAAATATGGACCACCACGCATCTTGTGCATTATGTTCAATAACTTTCCCTAACCCTAAGATGGTATTTTGTGCCATTATCGTTCTAATTTTTAATACAGTAGCATTGTGTTGATGTTGTTTTGCTAAGTCAACTAATTCAGACGATCGATTCAGCAATACTTGATGTTTTTGCAGGGAAATGTGAATTCCTGAATGCAGAACTTCCCACTGGATCCTGGTGAGAAGCTCTTGCTGAGAATGATTGGTTAACAAATAAGTATCATTTCCCCAATGCCAAAGATATATGTCTGATAAACACCCAGAATAAGGCACATAAGTAAGTTGTGGATGGGCATGCACCGTACTTACACATAATTTATGAGGGCCAACTTCGTGCAAAATTTCCCTCAACGGCTCACGTCTCCATTCACACAACCCCTGTCCGTCTGTAAAACACGGGTTAGTATATCCTGTCCTTAATAAGCAAACCATGCCTTGGTCTGTCTTGTCACAATCTAGTAAATCATATGTCTGATTAGTATGTGTATCCAACCACATGCCTGTAACCTGAAGATACCAGTGAGCTCCCCCAGCAATTATAGGATGCACATAGTACTTACATACAGGCGTCACTCTCGTTACATTATGCGTAACATATCTCCCTATACACATAGTTTTGTTACACATAGTAGACTCTTTTACCACATTCACCCATAACTCTGAAATATTCCACATTTTTTTATATTCATGATTACTTTGTCGTAGAATCAATGATTGTACTTTGGTACGTTGATGAGATGCATATAACATTTGTAATGTACATTCTGTCCAGTTCATCCACTTGGTAATGTTCTGCCACTGTTGTAGAGTTACGTTAGTTATGTCTATGACCAGCTCGGATGCTACTCGGTCCCAGTACGCTTGATACACATGCATGAGCGCACCGTCGGGCATCCACTGTACAATTTTATCCAGGGCCATCCGAGTATTATAGCCCACATTTTGCAATTTATGTGCCGTTACTTGTCCGTCAATTGTGTTCATGAGTCCTAGTCCAGTCCCTGTTCCCCCCAGTAGGGTATCATACCAGGCACGTTTAGTTCGCCAGCCACACACAGTGTCCCAGTGACGTTGGCGAATGAACACTTTGTATTACCATTGCAGGTGAAGTTATCTTGGGTTCGGGTTTTGGTGTAGTTATTCCAGCTCAGCGTGACCCGATCCAGCTTTGTTAATTGATGTCCTGGAGACCAGGCCTGCAGCATCCCCACCACTGCCAATATCGCCTTCGTTCACCATACCCAGTGCTTCATGGTGAATCTGCAAACAAACATACACACTCACAACTCATTAGTTTTCTCTTATATAACATTTAGTAGCTGGGACATGTTCCCAGCCCTCTTCACCAGGTTTCATTATTGCTACCGTATTATCTTTTCCTACTGCAATCACATCTGCCGATTGTGGCGGTCCTTCCGCCTGTTGTACCCACACTTTAGCTCCATTAATGTCCGTGGACCCAAACCCTCCTATTCCTCTAGCTGTGTTAGTTAAGGGTTTATTCTGTGACATCATTCATATTATATGGTTTTATCAGTAATTGTGCTATCTTGTCTCCTTTGTTTAGGACAATTGGTACCTCTGACGTGTTAATTTAGACCACAAGTCTTTTCGAGGGATTTTTTTTTTTTTTTTTTTTACCACCTCCCCCGTTCCCCTGGTTCCCTTAGTAGTTACCACGGAATGTCCACTGTGTATTCTCTTTCTTTTCTTCCTGTGTGCTCCAGTCTCCTAAGTCACCCAGTTCTCTAATTTTAACTACCACTCTCCCTACCTCTGTGCCCACTTCTGATATTAATAAAGCCAGTATGGCTCCCTTATATGGTGGCGGCGCGTCTCGTATTACAGCAGCGCGTGCACCAGCAGTCAAAGGGAACTCATCTACTTCATGCGCGTGTCCGGTATACACAGCTTCTCTCATAGTTAACTCCCGTAAGCGCTGTATGCATTCACTCAAAGTTCCCCATGAACCCCTCATTTCAGGCCAACTTTGCAATGTAGGATATTTTTCATTTGCTCCTTCTGCCATTAAAGTAAGGAGATTAGTATCACCATTATTTTCCTCTGATATCAAGTCGCTCTTGTTGTGTGTAATCTTCAGTAGACAATTGAGCAGTTATTATGTTGCCTTGTGGACCAGCAACTTGTCTGCGTCTAACAATAGGTTTAGCTTGCAAAGGGGGTGGTTTGGATTCAAGGTCTGGTTCGTCATTTGGGCAAGGGCAAAGATGAACTCGAACGCATTTCTAGAACTTTCTAAAACACACTTTTTTTTTTATTACATTTCCCAATGGTAGTTTTCTGCAAAAGTAGCCAATCTTCTTTCCAGTCATTTTTGCTGAATAATTGTATTTAATTTTTCCACAATTTATATAGCTGTGTTGGATCAGATACATATTAGGACTAAGGGATTTTGTAATTTTACTTACAGTCAGTGAATAAGATCTTTTTTTTTTCATTATTTTTTAGAGACTTTATAACACAGCACTTAAAAACATAACATGAAGCATACTTAGTATTTCTGCAAATATTAGTATTAGAGTTATGGAAAAAAAAGCACTTAAGAAGAATAGACCTATTCTTTCTCAGGCAATATATTATATATCACACACACACACACACACACACACACACACACACACACACACACACACACACACACAGTGGCTTGCAAAAGTATTCAGACCTCTGACCAATTCTCTCATATTACTGAATTACAAATGGTACACTGAAATTTTGTTCTGTTTGATATTTTATTTTTAAACACTGAAACTCAGAATCAATTATTGTAAGGTGACATTGGTTTTATGTTGGGAAATATTTTTAAGAAAAATGAAAAACTGAAATATCTTGCTTGCATAAGTATTCAACCCCTGTGCTGTGGAAGCTCCCAGTTTGCACCGATGAAAGAAATTGCCCTAACGAGGACACAATTACCTTACCATTGGCCTCCACCTGCGAACCATTAAAGTTGCTGTCACATTTTCTGGATAAAAACCCCACTGTTGAAGGATCATTGTTAAGGCTGTGAATCTGAAGGAAAATGAAAACCAAAGAGCATTCTACAGTTAGAGATAAAGTAATACAAATGCATAAATTAGGGAAAGGGTACAAAATAATATCCAAGTGTTTGGATATCCCAGTGAGCACAGTTGGATCAATAATCAGGAAGTGGAAGCTGCATCACACGACCCAGGCACTGCCAAGAAAAGGCTGTCCCTCAAAACTCAGCACTCAAACAAGAAGGAGACTTGTGAAAGAAGCCACAGAGAGGCCAACAATCACTTTGAAGGAGCTACAGAGTTCAGTGGCTGGGAGTGGAGTAATGGTGCACCATCAACCATGGGAGGGTGGCAAGAAAGAAGCCGTTACTCAAAAAGTACCATCTGAAAGCACATCTGGAGTTTGCCAGAAAGCATGAGAGTGACCCAGCTGCGATGTGGTAAAAGGTTTTGTGGTCAGATGAGACCAAGATAGATCTTTTTGGCCAAAACTCAAAGCGCTATGTGTGGCGCAATCCTAACACTGCCCATGTCTCAAGACACACCATCCCTACAGTGAAGTATGGTGGTGCCAGCATCATGCTGTGGGGATGCTTCTCATCAGCAGGGACTAGGCATCTTGTTACAATTGAAGGAAGAATGGATGGAACAAAATACAGGAAAATACTGCAAGAGAATCTGCGTCAGTCCACTAAAAAACTGAAGCTTGGGAGGAAATTCACTTTTCAGCAGGACAATGATCCCAAGCACAAGGCCTATAACAGCTTTAAGTCTTTTGGGGTAAGTATGTACCAGCTTTGCACACAGTGTCAGAGTGATTTTGGCCCATTCTTGGCAGATTTGCTCCAGGGTGTTCAGGTTGGTTGGACGACGCTTGTGGACCGCAATTTTCAAATAGTGCCACAGATTCTCAATAGGATTGAGATCAGGACTTTGACTGGGCCACTGTAGGACATTCACCTTTTTGTTCTTGAGCCACTCCAATGTTGCTTTGGCCTTGTGCTTGGGATCACTGTCCTGCTGAAAGGTGAATTTCCTCCCAAGCTTCAGTTTTTTAGCGGACTGAAGCAGATTCTCTTGCAGTATTTTCCTGTATTTTGCTCCATCCATTCTTCCTTCAATTGCAACAAGATGCCCAGTCCCTGCTGATGAGAAGCATCCCCACAGCATGATGCTGCCACCACCATACTTCACTGTAGGGATGGTGTGTCTTGAGGCATGGGCAGTGTTAGATTTGCGCCACACATAGCACTTTGAGTTTTGGCCAAAAAGCTCTATCTTGGTCTCATCTGACCACAAAACCTTTTCCCACATCGCAGCTGGGTTACTCTCATGCTTTCTGGCAAACTCCAGATGTGCTTTCAGATGGTACTTTTTGAGTAACGGCTTCTTTCTTGCCACCTTCCCATACAGGCCAGTGTTATGAAGAGCTCTTGATATGGTTGACTGGTGCACCATTACTCCACTCCCAGCCACTGAACTCTGTAGCTCCTTCAAAGTGATTGTTGGCCTCTCTGTGGCTTCCGTCCTTCTTGTTTGAGCGCTGAGTTTTGAGGGACAACCTTTTCTTGGCAGTGCCTGGGTGGTGTGATGCAGCTTCCACTTCCTGATTATTGATTCAACTGTGCTCACTGGGATATCCAAACACTTGGATATTATTTTGTACCCTTTCCCTAATCTATGCATTTGTCTTTATCTCTAACTGTAGAATGCTCTTTGGTCTTCATTTTCCTTCAGATTCACAGCCTTAACAATTTTCCTTCAACAGTGGGGTTTTTATCCAGAAAATGTGACAGGAACTTTAATGGTTCACAGGTGGAGGCCAATGGTAAAGTAATTGTGTCCTCGTTAGGGCAATTTCTTTCATCAGTGCAAACTGGGAGCTTCCACAGCACAAGGGTTGAATACTTATGCAAGCAAGATATTTCAGTTTTATATTTTTCTTAAAAATATTACCCAACATAAAACTAATGTCACCTTACAATAATTGATTCTGAGTTTCAGTGTTTTAAAATAAAATATCAAACAGAACGAAATTTCAATGTACCATTTGTAATTCGGTAATATGAGAGAATTGGTCAGGGGTCTGAATACTTTTGCAAGCTACTGTATATGTCACTACCCCCTTTTAGAGACTTTCAATTTTAGGAAAACACCTATTTTGTGTTTAAAATACTTATTCTTTTTTTTTTTTTTTTTTTTTTTTACAATTTATTTGTTTTCTACATTCAACACCAATAAAAAGAAAGATACACAGCTTTTAGCTCGGGAGGGTGGACATAAGGAACTTCATAGACACTGACAGCTATTGTGTTAACACTAAGTGAAGCAGTATAGCTGTGACGTTTTCGAGAGGTGTCAAGAGTCTGAAAGTTTGCGTTTAACATTCAAAATGATTAAGAGTATTGAGAGTAACAAATCAACACTTTTTTTTAAATTAGAACTGTAGTTTTGTGTTTCATACCTAGCAACACGACCTTAATGCTGTAGATCCTGAACAAATAAATTGGGTTGTTGACAGTTAAGTTGGTGTGAGACATAACCATGGCTGTAGTAATCCCATTGTGGCACTAGTACAGTAGGTTAATATTAGACACACTAGTGCATATGTTACACCTGTGTATTAGTCGCTCCCCCCTTTTAAGGGCCCGTCAAAAAAGCCGTGAAACAAAACTTATTCAATGGTTTTTACGGTATATTTAAGCATATATATATATATATCTATATATATATATATATATATATATATATATATATATATATAATCAGCAAAGTAATGACATCAGCAATGACTAATCACTTGACAGATGCTCTGCAAAGAATGCCCAAAAGGACATTACCTGGGTGTGTTTATTGGTATGCAGAATATTCTGTTCTTAGGAACTCATATGACAATAACAAGACAAAGAAGCACAGTTTGGTCCTCACTCTCCATGGCACTGTTCTAGAAAATAAATAAAAATAAATCAAAATTAAAAAAAAAAAACATTCCTTTTACTGAGGGAGATACATATTCAAATGCATTTGGTAAACCAATGGTCTTGGATAGATATGTAGCAATGCCATATTACATAGTGCCAAGTGTGCCAACTTTTGCATTGAAAGTAATAGTAGTAATTATGCAACACCTATATCCCGTCTCTAGACAATAGTGCAAAGAGTGACCTGAGTGACAGTGAGTGCAATGAAAGTGTTCTGGTTTGGTCTATGATTGTGTCTACATTGGCACGTACGCCAAGAAGCATGCTAGCTACAGATTTTTTTTTACCAGTGTAATTTCCTTCTGGGTAGTCTTGGTGGAGCATTTGTTATGTGATTAGTTATGTGAACATTCATGTTAAATTTAGTTAGAAAAACAAAAGACATTCCTTAGACTATTAGATTTGACCTCTGACCTAAGCAAAGACACCTTTATATTGTCTTTTTTAACATATACTAATATCCAGGTATAAAAATAAAAGATGTACTTCAGTGAGTTACAGGTTCTGTGACTTTGTAAACTAAAGGTTTCCTAGTTTATGACGACATCACATAAACTCTCCCAAGGTTATTATTTTGGTAATGTCGTTCTGGGCAGGCTTGGTGGATCATTTGTCATGTGCTTAGTCATTGCTGATGTCATATACCGTACTGATGTCATGTGTGATGTCATATCTGATGCGATGCATAGGCATAATAGGGGTGAGTTAAGGTTGCGGGCAACCTTTAAGTCCCATTTCCTGTCTTTTGTGATTTTGAACTGCAACCTTAACATTATTTTAACAAAGTTTTTCTTACTGAATTTCCATGTTTTTTTTTGTTTTGTTTTTGTTTTGTTTTTTGTAGTTGAATCTACTACAGTATAAATTTCTGAAGTCCTGCACACATGGAAGGATCCAAGTGGACCCTGTAGTCTACGTCCAGTTGCGATGCAAATAGCAACTTCATACAGTACTGTATTTAATTTAAATATTATATTGACATGCAGTTTTGTGAAGGGTTTTTTATCGCTAACATTTTTTTTTTTTTTAAATAGGGTTTGAGAGCATATTTGTGCAGCCAGCTAAATTTAAGTATGTTAAGCTCCTTTTTAAAAAAAAAAAAAAAAAAAAAAAGTTTTTCGTAATCATGCTGTTTGTTGTGTTCATAAAGTTTATTCAAAGTGCTGTCAGGTGATTTGTTGCTCCTGATTCCTTAAATAAAGTTTGCATCCATTTGTTTTAGTTTTACAACTTGTGAATGAAACCATAGAGTAGCCTAGTTTGGTATGTTATTTACTACATTTAAGTCATTCTATAAATTTACTTTTAAACTGCAAGAACAATTTGACTGTGATTCTGCATCTCTGAAAATGTCTAGCCTAAGTCCTAATTATTATTATTATTATTATTATTATTATTATTATTATTATTATTATTATTATTATTATTATTATGAGGACATTGATAAAAAGTACAGATAAAAATACCCTGGGTCCTGACTACAGTATTTGCAGTAAACAAGCATGACTGTACAGTACAGTGTATATGTGGCATTTCCATGTTTTTGTTTTGTGACGGCTAATTGAGATATATTTTGAATTCTATACATTCCATGTTATTTACACTAGAGTATCAAAGTGCATAGCTATTTGTTATATGTTAGAATAAACATAAACGATTTGTGGCTTTTGAGGTTATACGGGTAAATGTCATAGATTTTTGAAAGCTTAATGTAATGTAAATAATCATTTTAGGCCTATTATTTGAAATGTTTCGCCATTAATTATAGTTGCTCTGGTGCACAGTCTCTCAGCCTAAGTGTACCTGTAGGTTTTAAATACTCATTCACCTTCTACCACTGACTGACACAGTTTTTATTATTTATTTCTTTACTCTGTACAGTTAAATATGATGTTTTGTTACGCTTGTGAAAAGCTTGAAATGTTAGCTACGATCAGCCATTCGGTGTGCATTCTGGGAGCTGTAGTACACACTGGAGAGCGTTCCTAAGTGATTGTATTGTTACAGGTCCAGTCAGAATTACACCAAAACGGTTAAGAAATCATACAGCTGCACATGCGTGCAGTTTGTTTTTTATGTTAAAATACACGTTTTTAAAGGACCCCCCCCCCCCTGCAAAAGGCACTAAAGACTACTTAGATGCAGTAACTTGCCAAATGGGAGTAGTAACTGTCCAGTAGTTTTTTACCTACAGGTGAATAATAAAAAACACTTTCCCGGCACCGAACTTACATGAAAAACCACCAGTTTTTAAAAAGGGCTGTAGCTCAAAAACTACCGGACAGAATAACACAAAAAATTCAGCCTATCAGTCCAAAATGGCAGGCAGATTGATTGAACTTAACCGGACTTTTGGAGTTGCACAAAATAGGGGCTTATAATGAAAAGAACACTGCAACCATAACTATGGCAGGACGGTAGTGTATGTATAGATATATCTATATCTATATCTATATCTATAGCTATAGATATATATATTATATATCAATATATATATATATATATATGAATTTAGAAAATGTGACTTGCATTACAGTTCTTTGCTGGTTTGGCAAGTTTTCCAACGTCACCAGCAACTTCTTTTAACTTTCAATGATATGTTCAAGTCACTGGACATGGACAGTGGATGTTAATCTCAAAAGTGAACAACGACACACTATTTACAATTCTAAAACAAATAAGGAACAACTTAAAGATTGTTAGCAAAGTTCCTCTAATTAAAACAGTGACTATAACGATAACAGAGGAAATGCAATTCAAGCCTTTTTAGCCATGAGCAGGGTTTTGAATAAAACGTCTTAAGGGCCTTGTAACAGCTAAGGACCACCAAGAATCTCCTGGGCTCAGCTGAGGACCACTTTCGATTTATTGTCATTTTGTTTCCCTCTGAGAACCTTTGGTCAGAAATCACAAAGCAGAAACAGATCTACTATAAATTTCCATCTAAAAAAATGGTCCTAAGCATTTGGTCTGATTTTGAAATGTGTGTCAAAGAATTTCACAACTTTCTTTTACTATTTGTATAAATAGTTTTTAGCATCAGCATAGCACCCTGGTCCCCTGGTAGAATGCAACTTCAATTGCCCTGGAGGGGAAAGGCCAGCAGATTCATAAGACAGAGCAATGGCATCCAACATCCAATGGAACAGGTGCTGTTTAGGCAATGCCTGACCCAGCGTCCTTGAACCATAACACACAAACAACTGTTTAGTGTGTCTGACATCCCTTGTATGGTCAATATAGCACCTCAATGCCCGCACCGGGCAGAGCATTTGCAAACATTGGTCCTCCAGAGAAGAGAAGGGAGGAGGATGGAATGCCATCAACTCCACAGATTGGTTCACGTGAAACAGGGTATTACTTTCGGCAAAAATGCCGAGTTTGGTCGCATGGAGACTCTAGACCCATCTCCAGCGAAGCGAGTGCAAGAAGGGTGCACTGAAAGTGCATGCAGCTCACTCACCCGTTTTGCTGAAGCTATAGCCAGCAAAAACACAGTCTTTAAGGACATGAGCTTCAGATCCACAGTGTGGAGTGGCTCAAATGGGGCTTTTGTAAGGGCTTCCAGCACCAAATCAAGGCGCCACGAGGGGAGGCTAGATGTCCTGGGAGGGGACCTGCCATCATCTAATAGTCTCTGGAGAAACTGTAAGATAACTGCCATGGGACAGGTAACTGGGTCCTGGCCCTGGGCCAGACACCAGTCATGAAATAACTGCCACTTATACACGTATTGCGACCTGGTAGAGGGAGGTCTTGTGCTCTGAATAGTGGCAGTAACTGCCGATGACAGCCCTAGAGCTGACAGGCATTCCCGTTCAGGGACCAGACCCATAGCTGCATCAGCTGGGGGTTTGGGTACCACAGATCGCCCTGGGCCTGAGAGAGGAGATCTGCCCACAGGGGGATCTGCCTCAGCTGGCCATGCAGGAGTTGCACCAGGGTCAAAAACCAGGTCCTTCGGGGCCACCGAAAAGCTACCAGAAGCACTGTAGCTTTCTCTAGCCTGACCTTCTCTAGGAAGGCGGGGAGCAGTGGTATCAGTGGGAAAGCATATAGGAGACAAGCGGTCCACTCGTGGGCCAGGACGTCGACTCCTAAGGGACTGTCGAGGTTTCTCATCGAGAACCAAAGAGGGCAGTGCGTAGACTCCCGCGAGGTGAAGAGATCTATGTCTGCTCTGCTGAACCACACCCAGATGCGTTCCACCGCCCTGGGGTGAAGAAGCCAGTCTGAGGCCAGGGGACATCCTCTGGAGAGGAGATCTACGGCATGGTTGAGTTGACCCGGTAAGCGGTCAGCCAGGGCTGCGACCACAGTAACAGCCGAACCACCATGCGGTGAAGGCTCTGAGATCTCAGGCTGCCCTGGTGGTTGATATATGCCACGACCGTGGTGTTGTCTGACCGCACCAGCATGTGTTTGTTCTGGACCACCGGAAGAAAGTGCTGTAGGGCGAGATCTACGGTCCTGAGTTCCAGGACATTGATGTGGGCTGGAGCCCAAGGACCCATTCACACTCCCTGAGTCCCCACACTGTTCCTGACTGTACCCCAGCCTAGAAGGAGATCCCGGCCCCACTGCCCTGTTGGCTCTAGCCTTTAGGACCTGCCTCTGGAACTCCCCACAGATAGTGCAGAATGCTCTGTCGGACAGAGCCAAAGCAGCATGTTCTGTACCCAGGAATGAAACACAGAATTCATGCGGGTCCTCTGGAGGCATTTTTCGGCTACAAGAGCCGCATTCATGGAAACCCGGCACAGCACTTGCCCGGGTTGCACGGCGGATACAAATGTGCACAGGGCACAGAAGCGGGTATGCTCACGGGGTGCATGATTAGTGCACAGGCACTGAACAGATGTGCACCGATGAGTGCAAGGGGTGCTCAGGTGCGTGTGTGCACGGGCACCGATGTGCACGGAGAGCACACAAGCCACAGGTGCACGGATAGATGTACTGCCACAGATGTGCACGGGTGTGCACGGGCACGGAAGTGCACGGGTATGCACGGGGTGCACGGATGTGCAAGGGGCCCATGGGCACGGGTGTGCACAGGCGTGCACGGGGCACGGGAGTGCATGAGGTATGGTGTGCACGGGTGCGTGTGTCGCTGCTAGGGTGTGGTGAGACACACTTGGGGAATAATTCCTCAGAAAACCCGATTAAAATTTATATCAGGAGATCTTAGCCAACACACAGGGAAAAACACTCTGTGTGCAGCTAGTGTCTGGAGCAGGCTACGGTCTAATAAAGACGGCTGCTGAGTGTCTAGCAGGCTATGATCTAAAAAGATCACTGCTGTAGTGTTCCGTCTGGCCCACGGCCAACACACACACACACCTCGTGTTTTTCTCTGAAAGAAAGAAAAACAAATGTTTGTACAAGTAATAAAATACACAGGTAATAACAATAAGCTCTCAAAGTAATAAATAATAATAGTAAGCGAGACAGACTCAAAGAGTCAGCAAGCTGAAAAGAGCGAGAACGCTCAAATAAGCGACTCAGCCGAGTGCTTAGGGGGCAGTGCCAGCCGGCACATCGAATATGATTGCTAAAGGCAGGCACAAAATTTAACCGAGCCCGTGAATTGTGGCCCGCGCTCAGCAAACGTAACTAGGTTTTCAGTGAGATAAACCCAGGGAAGGGGCAGCCGCCTGCTTCCCATGCACAGTTAAGGCAATGGAGGGTACAAACGCTGACTTAGATTTTTTATTTTTTAATAATCAGAGTGTTGTAGAACAACAAATAGATTACGCTCAATCCTGATCAGCAGCTGAAAGTAAAAGAGGCTGGGCTTCCTAAGCTTTGCATAGTCATTCAGCACCCGAGGGGCGGGGAGCTGACATCAGAGCTACGGAGGCCTAAAGGCAGCTTTTATATTAAGCTCAGCAAAATCCTATCACCTGACGGCGATACCCATTAGTAGATGGCTATTTTCGAATTGAAAGAGAACTACGTCTGTCTAAACTATTTCAGGTCTTACTTAGTGCGGTAAGACCTGCACACTTCAAGTGACTTAAAACAATTTGTATAAGTACTAATAGGTTCACAACTAAAATACATAATATTAATTTTAAATAATTAGTAATTAAGATTTTGTAAAGTTTTATTTAGAAATTCAGGACATGCAAGTACTCTATTTCACTGTTGATTTTAGGAAATTGTAGTAATGTTTGTTCATTTCTTGACATGAAAATAAATGTAAGCAAATTGATATTCATGAGTGTGTAGTATTCAGATAAATTACTGAACATTAACAAAGTGTAAGCAGAACATAGAAATTAAACTCTGGGAATTCTCCAGAGTCAAATTACAGTAAAACTTCTCAATTCTGGAGCAAATTAAACAATTAGCAGAAAGAAACAGAAAGCTAAATTTATATTTTATTTATTACATATAGTACCCATCATAAGAATATACCAGTAATTACAAGCAGATTGCATTAAAAATTATGTTTACAATGATTGTAAGTTTTTAAAATGATTTCACAGAAACGTTCCAATTTAACTTACCTAATTATGGCGATCTGGACTTATAGCAGATATAACTAGAGCATTCTTCTGGTCATGTCTGTTTTTTATGTCTCCAAGGATGGTTACATGTAATTATTTGTTAAATGTTTCTATTAAGATTCCTTATGTGCTGTGCTAAAGCTGTACCAGTAATTACATTGTTTTTTTTGTTTTTTTTTAACTACGTAACTTAATATGTGCTTTGTTTTTTGGTTACTCAGCATTTCAACTGTCAGAATTGCTACACTGCAACATGAACGTCATAAAAAATGTGGCTGGTAAAAGATGTACGATTTTTAACTTCGAATCTGTTAATTTTAAAAAAAAAAGGCTATAACTATTAAGATAAGTATTTTGTCTTAAAATATTTTTCAGCAGCAGAATTCAGTGCTATAATCTTGAGGACCGTAAGCTAAGGGTTTATTGCTTAGCTTATCAGGCACAGACTGTAGTGGTATGTATATCAACTTGTATATTGCATGTCAATTTATATGTGCAGTCTACGCCTCGGGAGATGTAAAGTTTGTACAGTTTGTTCGCTGAAGGGCTGGAGAGCGGTACACGAATGAGTGTCTGCAGGCAACAGTGAAGCATGGTGGAGGTTCCTTGCAAGTTTGGGGCTGCACTTCTGTAAATGGAGTTGGGGATTTGGTCAGAATTAATGGTCTCCTCAATGTTGAGAAGTACAGGCAAATACTTATCCATCATGCAATACCATCAGGGAGGCATCTGATTGACCCCAAATTTGACAACGACCCCAAACATACAGCGAAAGTTATTAAGAACTATCTTCAGCGTAAAGAACAAGAAGGAGTCCTGGAAGTGATGGTATGGCCCCCTCAGAGCCTTGATCTCAACATCATCGAGTCTGTCTGGGATTACATGAAGAGAGAGAAGCAACTGAGGCTGCCTAAATCCACAGAAGAACTGTGGTTAGTTCTCCAAGATGTTTATGCCAACCTACCTGCCGAGTTCCTTCAAAAACTGTGTGTAAGTGTACCTAGAAGAATTTATGCTGTTTTGAAGGTAAAGGGTGGTCACACCAAATATCTTGCTTGCATAAGTATTCAACCCCTGTGTTGAAGGATCATTAGTAAGGCTGTGAATCTGAAGGAAAATGAAAACCAAAGAGCATTCTACAGAAGTTAGAGATAAAGTAATACAAATGCATAGATTAGGGAAAGGGTACAAAATAACATCCAAGTGTTTGGATATCCCAGTCAGCACAGCTGGATCAATAATCAGGAAGTGGAAGCTGCATCACACCACCTAGGCACTGCCAAGAAAAGGCTGTCCCTCAAAACTCAGAGCTCAAACAAGAAGGAGACTAGTGAGAGAAGCCACAGAGAGGCCAACAATCACTTTGAAGGAGCTACAGAGTTCAGTGGCTGGGAGTGGAGTAATGGTGCACCAGTCAACCATATCAAGAGCTCTGCATAACACTGGCTTGTATGGGAGGGTGACAAGAAAGAAGCCATTACTCAAAAAGTACCATCTGAAAGCACATCTGGAGTTTGCCAGAAAGTATGAGAGTAACCCAGCTGCGATGTGGGAAAAGGTTTTGTGGTCAGATGAGACCAAGATAGAGCCTTTTGGCCAAAACTCAAAGCGCTATGTGTGGCGCAAACCTAACACTGCCCATGCCTCAAGACACACCATCCCTACAGTGAAGTATGGTGGTGGCAGCATCATGCTGTGGGGATGCTTCTCCTCAGCAGGGACTGGGCATCTTGTTGCAATTGAAGGAAGAATGGATGGAGCAAAATACAGGAAAATACTGCAAGAGAATCTGCTTCAGTCCGCTAAAAAACTGAAGCTTGGGAGGAAATTCACCTTTCAGCAGGACAATGATCCCAAGTACAAGGCCAAAGCAACATTGGAGTGGCTCAAGAACAAAAAGGTGAATGTCCTACAGTGGCCCAGTCAAAGTCCTGATCTCAATCCCATTGAGAATCTGTGGCACTATTTGAAAATTGCGGTCCGCAAGCGTCGTCCAACCAACCTGAACAACCTGGAGCAAATCTGCCAAGAAGAATGGGCCAAAATTACTCCGACACTGTGTGCAAAGCTGGTACATACTTACACCAAAAGACTTAAAGCTGTTATTGCAGCGAAAGGTGGGGCTACCAAATATTAATGTGTGGGGGTTGAATACTTATGCAAGCAAGATATTTCAGTTTTTTATTTTTCTTAAAAATATTTCCCAACATAAAATCAATGTCACCTTACAATAATTGATTTTGAGTTTAAGTGTTTTAAAATAAAATATCAAACTAGGCAGCTTGTCCTCTGCCAGTATATAAATAAAAAAAAAAAACTTGTTGTTAAACCAGCCGGCAGTCACGCGTAATTAATAAACTTATGCAGATTGTGGACGAGGGGTAATAGAATAATTACTAGCTAGTTAAACTCCTCGGCCATGGTATATATAGAGGGAGTTCGGAGGAGTAAACGAGGAGCGAGGAGAAGGAGAAAACGAAAAGAAAAAGAAAAGGAAAAAGTAAACATAGGATCAATGAAAGCGATCTGCCCAGCCTGACCTGTGTGTTTTGTGTTTGTGATTATTTTTTGTTTACCTGTTTTATTTCTGCTCTGAGCAGTGTGTTTTTGTGTTTAAATATTTATTTTTATTTAAAAATAAAATGGTGCAAACGCCATTGGACTGTATCTACAATGTCAGTGCTTTTATTCCTGCTTCTGGCCTATCTGATTAATGTAACAATAGACATATCAGAGAGTAGAGAAAAATGTCCCTGCCTTTACCTTCTGTTTAGCTCCTTACCTGAGCATCATTTAGTATTTGTGTGAAACTTCACTTGGAAGTCATTAGCATGGCTTCCTTTTGAATCCACCCCTAAAACGTCAGCCACATACCAAAAGTCATTTAGGAAAAAACTGTATTGTTGTATTAATGATAAAGTGATAGAATTGTTGCTTAATCACGGAAATGTGTGTGAAGGGTATTACCTTTAACAGGTAATATAAAAACTATAACACCATTAAACCTGAGTAATTATGTTTCTGTAGTTTAAAACCACAAAGGCCGTGCTATGTGTTATTCAATATGCTTCGCCAGGCCTCAAATTAAATTAGTAAACTCTTCAAAAAATATGTAAAAAATATCTTGTATATAATGTAACAATTTGTATCAGTAATTCAACGCATCAGTGATTACACAGTGTAACACATTTTTTTTTTTTTTTTTTTTGTTCCTGGGGAGTAAGTGTTATTTCCTAATTGCTTATGGCTCAGAAGTATAGAAAATGGCTATTATTCCCCACAAACTTTGCTTTTGTGACCAGGACAGTGATCTTTCAGTAATACAAAAATGACTACAAAAGATTTAGAAGTGAGTAGTTTTTTGATATTTATGATTATACTGTATTTACAGTATAATCATAAATCTCGAAAAACTACTCACTTCTAAATCTGTTGTAGTCATTTTTGTATTACTTTAGTATAAACACATGTTAATTTGGATTCATATGTTGTTTTTTTCTGACTTTATGTGAACAAAAAGACACACATTTGCCCGTTTTCCCATTGGAAATAGTGATATTTTGAAATATCACTGTCCTGGTCACAAAAGCAAAGTTTGTGGGGAATAATAGGCATTTTCTATACTTTTGAGGCATAAGCAATTAGGAAATAACACTTACTACCCAGGAACAAAAATTGTGTTACATAGTGTTATAGATGTAGACATTCCTAATTTATCCATGTTAATATTTTGAGGCAATCTTTTTATACTTTTTCAGAATGTGCCGACTAAGAGGAGTGTATGATCTTGTCAATACAGTTGTCTCTTTCCCAATCCATGGCTCAGAATAATTTACCAGAAATAATTTGAGGAGTTGTTTTGTGTTGTTTATGTCTTTTAATTCTTAAAACATGTTTAGACCTGTGTAGTTTTAAAAATAATAATAATAATAAAAACTTTGTGTTATGAGTTTAAAGGTGGCTCTATGTGCCATCCTGAAGGAATGGTTGTGGATTATTCAGTGCCCTCCTTGCTAATGGTGGCCCTACAGCCTATTTTTATTCAAGCCCTGTATATAAGATTGTACGCTGTACATCATTTCAGACAACGTAACCTACCACATTTAATCTTACAGATTTTTGCATTTCTGGCTAAAAATGAAATACAGAGGGAGTACAGTAGCTTGTGATCTATGATCACTTATTACATTGTCTGTATAAGGAAAAAGACAACATAAATATTTTGAAAAGTGAGTATAATGAGTCTTGTGGACACATTGCTGTCAGTTTTTCATCTAGAAACGGTTCTGATTTTCCCGAACTGAAACCAGCATTTGCTTAAAATTCTAAACCAAAACAGAAATTTCTGTACAAATAAAAGTATTGGCAGTTTCAACACTAAGCTGCCAGCAGTTTCTGCATTGCACACTTTGCTGAATATAGACGGTTCATTTACATTCCTTTTGGTGACAAGACTTTGATTCTGACTTCCCTCAGTAGGTATACTTAGTCTAGGTATTTAGGTGTCTAGGGCTATTTTCAAACACAAACACTCAAGCTGTATAACCTACCTTAAGCTTTAAAAAAGAAAAATGCATCCTAAAAACTGAAAAGCTGAAGCTGGTGCTTTTGAGTAAAAAATAAAAAAAGAAAGAAAGCTGAGATTGTCATGTCTGTTAAATTACTTTGTGTAGACCTGCACAAATCATAACAGACTTGCATCCCTAATCCAGATCCCTCAGTACTGTGAGCCAATGAGAAGCCAGGAATGACAAGACTTTCTACATTATGACAGCATGGACTCACCAATAATAGCAGGCTCTGACATCTGTCCTGATGCGTAACTCATTCAGCCCTTTTCACACTGTATGATTTCCCCCCTTTTGCTTGAGCTGCTGCATGTGATTTCCTGAGGGAAATCAATGCTTGCCATGCACTGCTGTGCACATCATATTTAACCTGTAATATCCAGAGAGCCAGTGAACAATTATACAGAAATGTAAGTTATTCTTTAAAAACATAAAATAAACAGACACCTCAGTTCTAGTTAAACTTGTGAATCAATCGCAGGCCATACAGCACATTATTTTCCAGGAAACACTGCACTCTACATTAGGGTAATGTTATTAAGACTGTGATAAACCTTGCCATATTTTAAGGTTTTTATTGATCTTAAACCTAACAGCATTAAGATAAACCGACTTCATCAAAACATGACACTCAGATGAAGCCATTATTAAATCCTGAGAGTGTTTCACCTCACCTGCCTGATATTAATAGCATCTCTACAAAGGGGAAGTATTTCTGCAGTACTTTCATAATTTATATTTTATACACAATATTATAAATTTAATCTTAAATATATAATACTCTCAGCAATACATTTTGGATGAAGCATAGAGTGTGGGTATAGAACTCAGCTGGAACCTCTGCGACCCGCAGGTTTATGAGTTTTAGGAAGGCATTTTTAAGGTGGCATGAATAAAATGACACATTCGATAAATTAAATAGACCCCTCTATAAATCATACATTCTCAAAAGTTGAGGGGTGTATTGATCAAAGCCTTGCCTTGAGTTGTCAATTCCAATAATTAACTGACCATCATTAAGTGAGCAGATTTCTTGACTATTCTGAGCCATTAGTCAAGAAACAATTAGCAGCATCAATTAGGACAGATAATGTTTAAGTTTAATTGAATGCTGGAAGAATCTAATGGCATAGCTTTCCAATTTAATGGATTACACTCTGTATCCTATTGTCCAGAGGCTGACACTGGGATCAATATATTTCGCAACTTATCACTGCTCCAGACTTCTACATAAGCTCATTTAGGCCTAGGTTTGGACTAAGATAATGAAGTGGAAATTTGAGAGATTGACCAGTCCTGGCAACAGTATGGTAATAGGTTCTGGTCCCACCAAGCCCAATAAACCAAGGCTGTAATTTAACAGGAATTTAAAAAACATATTTCCTTACAGCCCTGGAGAATTGCTCTTTGCCCCAACCCCCCACAGTGGTTTTTCATGTTTTAATAATAGAAACTTTAATGTCATCATCTGCACGCCACATACTGTGTGCTACAAATCATTAGCATTGCTTTCAAGTAACGGCTGTTTGCAAGAAGCCACTTAGCATTACTGCATATGCATCAAGCCTAAATGGCCTTCAATTAACATTTATTTAAGATAACTGACAGCACAATAGTAAATAGTAGATTCAAGATTTGAATTCTTAGTACTAACAAGGCTTATTAAACATTTATTGAGCTAATTATAGAGGTGTGGTATAGTTAAGTACCCAATATTAATAACTTAAGTTTACAAGCAATAAAAGTATGAATTTCGGTAAACACAGAGTCATTCAGATTGTCTCTGAAAATGGGAAATGGCTTAACTCTCCATTGTGTACTTTTCAAGTTAAAGAGGGTGCCTAAAATATGTTAAATTCAGACAGTTTTTCCAGCCACCCATAGTTAGAAAACTGCAAGGAAACATGCAGTTCAGCACAGACACCAGGAATATAGCCTTTTTGGCAAACCAAATTGAAAATAAATAAATAAATAAATAAATAAATAAATAATAAATAAAACGGATGTTAGGGTTTTAAAATTCTTTATCTGGGCAATTCATTCAAATCAACATCCCCCAAATTAGAACACTATTAGTTGTGCATTATCCACTGCTTTCAGCACCTCTTTTTTTGACTGCAAGGATAATGCTTTTTTTTTTTTTTTTTTTTTTTTTTTTCAAAAAACAAAGTTTCAGGACGGGACGAGACAGGAAAAATTTGGACAGGACAGGATGGGACAGGACTGAAGTTTCATTCCAGTGTCACTCTACAGTGGAGCAAGGCACAGTGGTGAGGCTGCCCACATCTGTATCTTTTTTCTAACTCCAATCAGCAGCAGGAGTCTGTGAGATTGTTATTCTATCCAAGGTTGCAGGCTAGCAGCTTGAACACAGATTCACAGTTGCTCTAAGATGGGGCAGAGGTGAGGAAACACAAAAGGCAGAGAGTTTTTGTTGGTTCCAGTCCAGTTTCACTGGCCTATTTGACTTTTTAGGTCAAACTCATTAGCTCTTGGGTTAATTATTCCAATTAATCCTCATTCAATTAAAGCTTGACATCAGCGCTTTCCACTTATTAATGGAGGGTCCTTACTTTTATACACCAGGGGTGCTGTCTCGAAGATAAATTTATTGTACAATACACTTACAGGTTTCCAGATTTACACAGTCCCTGCAACGCTTAACATTAATGATACCAAACTTTACAGTTTAAAAGAATGTTCAGTACGTTTCTTATAAATCCATTGTTTGTCAAAATATCGTCCCATGTTTTAGACACACTGGCTCCAATTTTCAACACCATCTCTTAAGATAACCAATCATCAAGAAGTGATTTGTCCTCGGAACTTAAATTTAGATTTGTTTACTAAGCATGTGTGATACAACGTTCAAGAAACTTTCTGTAACTCAGCATCTTTAAGACTTACGTAAACATTAGCGACATATTTGAAACCACGTTGGCCAAACAAACAGACAGACAAAACAGAAAACGGACGTGAACGAACCCAACAAACAAGTACTGTGCTGGTTTTCAGCCAGCACGCTGTAGCAATTGTTCTATTATTTTAATCTAACTCTTCTGTCTCTCACCCGTTCTCCACTCACCATACACACAACCCAGAGTGAGTGAAAACATGCTGAAAACTTGTTGAAAACGGCAGCGATGGCCCCTCTCCCTCTGGCACTGGAGAAGGCAGCGATGGTTCCTCTCCTTTTGGCGCTGGAGACGGCAGCGATGGCTCCTCTCCCTCTGGTGCTGGAGAAGGCAGCAATGGCTCCTCTCCCTCTTGCGCTAGAGATGGCAGCGGCAGGGCTTTTCTGATGGAGCTGGAGATAACAGGAGCCCTGCCATATCTGAAGCCAGGTAGTGGACTATCATGTCTGCAATGTCTGGGAGGGACATTGGGCGGTGTTACTTTTCACAGGCTTCCCATCGCTCTCCATCTCTGGCCCACAGGAGGTTGATCACATCAGGGAGGGCCTCTTCAGCATTCCTCCCAGGCTGCACCAGCCAGCCCCAGATTCCCTCAGAGGAGAGTGAATTTGTCAGCCTCTGAGAGAGTGGGACCTCTCACCCTGATGCCGGACACTCAGGCTCCTCCATCTCCTGCCATGCGTGGCTCTGGCTGAGTGGCAGGTACCTGACCTCACCACAAAGGAAGCACCACCCTTCCTCATCCAGACAGACAAGGCAAACATCCGGCGTGGTAGAGATGCAACAGGACCTGCGCTGCTGTTGCTGCCACTTCTTCCATTTTTTTTTTCCAAACAAAATATTTGTAATCCTTTTTTTTTCCAAAAGGACACTTCACACAAAAAAAAACCACACACAAAAAAACGCTGTCCTTCCCTGGTGTGACTTGGTTTATCCCTCCTCAGGCACCATATGTGATTCTGAAGAACACAGAAACCAAAACACGTGATGGCCGTGAACCTGAGATGCTACGACGTCCCGCATTTTATTAAGTAATAATACAAACAAAAAGAGTTAAACAAAATACACAACACTGAAAATAAAGGGCATGTTGGCTAAACAGACAGACAAAACAGAAAACGGACTTGGACAAACCCAACAAACAAGTACCCTGCTGGTTTTCAGCCAGCATGCTGTAGCAATTGTTCTGTTATTCTAATCTCTCCTTTCTCTCACCCGTTCTCCACTCACCGAACACACAACCCTGAATGAATGAAAACATGCTGCTTTTATGCAGCTGTACTGAGACTCAATTGCTAATTAATCATTCAATTGTAGTCTCGGTACAACTGCACATGAATTAATAAAGTGCAATTCCCCGTGCTCACCTATTATTACATTTCATCTGCACGTGAAGTGCTGTGCAATCCTCGTGCCTAAATACAAACGTACATTATAAACATATATATTTATATCCTGTGTATTTTGTACATAAACACCAACATTAACACACTACATACAACATAAAACACTAATAAACATAAAGGGGCGGGACACCGTCACAACCTTGCACTATTTCAGAGTGCTGCACTTGCTGTTTTATATTTCAGGTGTGTCTGGATGTCGCCTAACTGAAGCTATGTTCTTGCTCTACAATGAATTTTCTTAGCCAATCATCAAGATAGCACGCTCTTAGAAAACAGGAAGTGGAGCACTCTGCTTCCCTGATGGAGTTGAGGGAAAACCCTGCTTATATTCTAAAGTGTATTACAGTACAGGTGTATCACAGCTGTATCTAAATAAAGAAATATATTTACTTTGTCAGTGTTTCTAAACACATACAATAATGTGGAATTAGAAAAAATAAAAAAAATTGTATGTGTACATACATATATGGCTGACTTAAAGCCAGCTACTAAACATGGCTACTGGGGGAGACGCCACATTTCCAGTTAAGATTGCTGTATAGTTAAAACTTAACCCCAGAGAGAGAGAGACTCAGACACAGAGAGCTGCAAGTTGAATGCGCTATTGCACAGTTTATTTAACAAATAAGATGGTACAACACACTAGACATAACACAATGAACAAACCAAATGAATGTCACAAGAGCCAAAACAAAAGGGTCTACAAAAACTCTACAAAGACAGGACAGCACAGCACGGAACACAAACCATGGCCCTCCACCTCTATCACCACCATTTATTCTAATAATCCTAATCAACACCTGTGAACACTCATTTTATACATCTGTGTTACACTCCCTCTGTTTTGACAGGGGGAAATTGAATCCTCTCCACGCCAATCCAATATTCACTACACAAACACACACTGGCAGGACTTCCATCCTGCCACAGGTTTTTGGTGAGATTTTATTCAATAGACTTCATTACAGTTCAATAGGTATATTAGGTGATGGCCTATGTTTTTCACACTATTCCCACATTACTACCTGTCTAAAGAATAATGGTAACATTGGAAAGCATACTATATATTTAGATTTTTAGTTTTTGAGAGTGCAGATATAACTTTGTCACAGTAAATAGGTTTTTTGTTCGTTATATGACAGTCTAAACCACAAAACTCATAAGACTGTATTTATGCTCTTTATGTTGTTATGCATAAAAAGCTTATGTTCAGCAAAAACATTTTTTTTGTTTTTTTTTTATGACTTGCAATTAAATCCAATGAAATGTGAAATTACATTTAAAAAGTCTGTTTAATTATTGGCTAAGCAAATCCTCAATCCTAGCCTATATGTAGCATAATTCAAAATAAAACTCAAGTAGCATTACAAAACTTAAAAATGAAAAGGTATTGATGGGATGTTTTGAAAGTGTAAAGGCAAATAACACTTAAACAAGATAATACTACTGTGATGTGATACAAGGTTATAAATAGCATTTGCAGACTTAGTAAGCCTGCTTTAACAAACATTTTTATTATAAATCACATTCCAAAGACTAAATTAGTTCATCATAGTGGCTTACAAATTAGAAGTAACAAATGAACAGGCATTGTATAAAGCATTGTATAAATACTTTGTGTAGGGTGTTGTGAGGCGAGAGTGTATTAAATGGAATGTCCAGACAGTAATTTATGTGTACAGAAATAAAATAATTTATTTCTATTATCTATACACAACAAAATAATTAAATAACAAAAGAAAACAAAATGGTGTGAGGGAAGGAGTGCAGGGGTGAAATCCAAAACAAACCGTGATGACTCGTCTTTAATCGTCTTCGTGGCGAACCATACATAAACAAAAAAAAGACAAAAGAAATGTTAGTGTTTTTTTTTTTGTTTTTTTTTTTAAAAATCCCACTGCACCCGTTACTCCTCCTATTTTACTTTCGGACCCACCCCGAACACAGTAGTACGTTCGCTTTAGTATGTAATGTCCCGCCTCTGTAGTCAGTGGAACACCAATCCCCAACTGACAAGTGTCCTTATCCTTCACTTGACTCCAGTGGCTGGAATTTACATACTCGTACTTCCGCCCCTCACCAAGGTGCCGCCCCTCAAAAGATGACTTTTGCCATGGTCACGAGATCTTGGTAAGGGAAGTCCAGAGTTGGTTTGATGCCATCTACTGTCGGGAGGCTGAATCACAGACCGAAATCCCTTTGACTCATCACAGGTGTCTTATTATAACACAAATAATTTTGCAGAAATCAGTTTTAACAGCCAGAATTGTACGAGATGACATATCTACACACAAAATGTTAATTTATAGTTTATAAAAATGGAAACAAATGGGGGGAAAAAAACATTCCCTTACTATGGCAATCATGGAGACTAACACAGATGAGAAAATCCTCCAAATGGTCAAATAAATGACTGCCTTTATTAGAATTCAGGTTTATCAGAAGATTGATATCGTTTTCGTGGAACCAGGAGAACCAGGAGAATTTTTATGATTTATTTATTTTTGTATTAAAATATGTATCCACGACAAACAGGCGAGATGCTGCATCTCATTGACAGTGTGGTCCTGGAATATAAACTTGTGTGGTGTGATCCAATACATCATAATAGTGATCTACAGTCATGTGTTCTTTGTAAGTACTGGTCCAAACAGGCTGAAACTATGACAGATCTGATTTTCTCTGTTAGCACTGCAGGTTTGCATCATCCCCTGGCATGACGTCCATGTAATTTACCTTGTATGCGTTCTCCCTTTGGTATAGCTGCTCTCTAATTGGTTTACATTTATTTTATGGCTGACTTGCAAGACATGTGCCTTGCAAAGTCAAACTGGTCTGTCACAGGGTGATAAAGTATGAGCAGTTTAGGCAGCAGTTTGCAGGGTTCAAGGTGGGGTTTTGTTCTTACTAATATTCAAACATATTTACAATTGAAACCTTTCCAGGCAGATCATTTTAATAAATGGATGCACATGATTATTCTTGAATCACAACTATAACCATATCTGTTCATTCCTGCCCCCCCCTTCTCCTCCGTCTCTTTCTCTCTCTCTGGTATAAACCTATAGATGGAGTTACATAAACAGTGGAAATGTTATTATATAGTTCAGCTTTAACATGAGCTCAATAGTGGCAGGTGTGAGAATAAACTTAAGACATATATTTCTTTGTAAAAAAAAAAAAAAAAATGTACAGCTTGTGAATTAATACAGTATCATTTTCCACTTGCCTGCAACTTCAATAGTTATGGCTTCACCTGAGTCTATCTCAAATTATATTTCAATAATATCTTCCATTCTTCATGCTTAGTGAATTTGAAACCTCTATTGAGAAAGGACTGCTGGTTCAGTTGGTCAGTGAAGATTTGCAAGGGATTGTTAATCAAGGCAAAGACCAAGCCAATGGTGCAAATCGAGGTTAAGCATAGATGACTGAGAAACGACATGTCAGCTGTTGTCTCTCCCTAAGGATGGGCAGTAGCTGCTTGCTATGAATAAGTAGGTATCCGGTTTGGTTAAAAAATAACATTGCCATAGAGGCCGTGGTTTGCTGTAAGATCCAATTGCTTGTGCTAGAGAGGAGCTGGATATGGCAAGCTGTATTATAATCCAGTTTAATATCCATGAAGAAGCCCCTGTGTTGCCTTGTAGTCATGAGAATAGACAGATGGACAAACAGGCATCAGGCCCTCTACTGAGAATGCCTAACATCATTGCACCCCAGATGTTCTTCAGATAAGAATGATCTTTTTGTACTCGCTTCTCTACTCCTCTACTCTGCTTTTGTAAAGGACGCCTTTAATATGGAATCAATAGCAGGTTTCCAAAGAAGCCTTTCAGACTTACCAGCAGGATGTCAGAATGAACATTTAAAAATGTAAAGGAATAAAGCCTAAATTAACTAGTTCGATTTTTGCATTTGTATCTTCTATTGCAGATGAAATACTGAAACATGAATGATGGTGCTATCTTACAAAGACCACAACACACACACTCTCTCTCTCTCTCTCTCTCTCTCTCTCTCTCTCTCTCTCTCTCTCTCTCTCTCTCTCTCGGCTTATTTATAGTGAGCAGCGCCAGGGGAGTAGGCTAGAGACAGGACGAGAAGGTAGAGAGGAGTTTGACGATTGAGGAGGGTGAGTCAGGAGGAAGCAGAGATGAGAGAGAGGAGAGCGGAGTAACAGGGGCTATATATATATATATATATATATATATATAAATATATATTATATTATAAAATTACTTGTATGATATTTGATAAACTAAAATGTTCATCTCCTTGACTTTAGTATACAGTATCTCACTTGTTAGCACTAAACCTACTGCACACTACTAGTGACAGGACAGCAGTAACGGCTGCTGAATTCTGAGAAGTATGGGTTCGGCAGAGTACCTTTTTTCAAAGCTACACGCATACACTACGATTGGGGAGAAAAGTCACAGAATATATATTTTTTTAAAATATGACGTAACACTATGATGTTTGTGCTCTTTTAATACAGCACAATATGTAACTGACAAGTCTGTGTACGAGCATCATCTTATATCTTAAACTCATTCCTAAGAAAGGATTCGTCAGTAAGCTGTCAACACTATTAATCTCCGCCATTTTTGCAATGCAACAACCTCCTCAGATTGGATATACAACCAGTTTCCTAGGTAACGGCTGATTTACCCGCAAAACACTGCGCTTGGGCAACAGAAAACATGCCCCGTAGAGTACTGAAAACATACAGGCATTGCCATTCAATGCAGAGCTCAGGAATCACTGCTGTGCATATGCTACAGGGGCAGTAGGGAGTATGCTAATATTCATTTGCGGTGGTAACATAGGCAATCAATTACCGTAATGACTTCTGTAATGATGTTACTAGTGGCCACCGACAACATAGAAAATTATTATTGAATCTGTAACAAAAACACATTGGAAATGTGAAGTTATCAAAAGTGCCCAGCTATTTAAAGTGGAGATATCAAAAACATAAACCACTGGGGCAACCGTGCCCAGCACAAAGAAAACAGGCACAACTGTAAAAGCAGTGGGGGTCAAGTTTGGCCCAATTGCTTCTACTAACTTGGTTTGTGTTTTTCAGGCACAATAAGAGCGGTTTGAACTTGCATTAAAAAAAAAAAATGTTGGGAGCTACAAATTAAAAGTAAAATGGTGCTTTTGGCTGATTTACTTTTACTGTGCCAATACTCCTGAAAACATGTAAACTATCCTTGTTGTATAGAGAGTTTCTGGCAGTTCTCACACTTCGCTGATAACTTGAAGTGAGGAACTACCGTTCCTCTCAATTCAAATTGGTGGAGCGGTTATATGAGACCTGTATGTATGGTTATATGAGTTATATGAGCCCTGTAAGACAAAGTGTTAGATGTTGGTGTGCCTGTATTTCACTCAATGCAGAAGGGAAAATACCAAACAGTACTTCCTTTACTGTATTTTAACACTAATGGGGATTCAATATCTAAATATATAGTATTTGAAATGTATCACAATTATTAGATATAATGCACTACAATCAGAGTTGTCAACAAGTCATTTGACCCAAGTCTCAAGCAAGTAAGTCAGTGAGGGCAAGTGTCAAGTCAAGTCGCTTTGGTAGCTCAGGTAGCTTTGCTAGAACACAGTGTATTTTGCCGAAGTTAGTATTGAAAACAGAAAACAGAAACATCTGCTCTGGGTCAAATACCATTGAATTAAACCAGCAAAATAAATAAATAAAAGTAAAAATTAATACATTAGAATGAGATTTTTCATGTAGATGTTGTGGCCAAATAGTTATTTTATGTAACGACTTATATTAGTGCGGTGAGTATAATGCCTGCAGGAGTGTAGGCACTTTGGCCTATGATTCAAAGCGAACTGTTACATTTTTAAAAAATCAAGTTAGACAACATTGTTGCACTTAGTCTGACTCTATGAGGGCACATTATAATGCCTCCATGGCTGAGTACTTGTTTGACAGGGGCACGTGTTGCAGGAATGGTTAATACTTTCATTGTCACTTGGAATAGTTGGGGGAAATCTTTTCAGTGCTGAAACCAAAACTGTAAACATGCATGTGGTTCATCTGTACCATCATCAGCACAAAGCTGAGGATGTGTTCCTAGTTCTGCTCGGATAGATGTTTTCTCATCACTTTTGTTTCCCTTTCGCTGCTGGTACCCTGCAAACAGGCATGGAGCCTTATGTGCTGGCTCTTCATCCTCCTCACTGCTGTCTTTCTTCAGTGTCAGCTTCACCTCCTCAAACTCAGCACTAAAATAAATATATGGAGGAAAAGAAAGACAAATTACACAAAGTGATTAAAAATTAGGTCTGGCAATGACACTTTCCACATTGTTCTCAACAGATAATTTCTTCAGTACTCACTATTTTTGTTACGCAACTTTTCCTATATATATATATATATATATATATATATATATATATATATATATATATATATATATATATATATATATTTTTATACAAAAATGGGAAAAATCAATTTTAAAACCATCAGGACCACTGCTCATTGCTCAGTCTGCCACTGCTTCTTCTGACTACTGAGTGCTGATTTTGATTACGCCTAACATTGGCCACAGGTGGAACATCTTTGTTTCTAACAACCTTGACAGCTTAAAAACTTAAATAAGTAGTTTTATTTTAATAAACAGGAGGGCATTAACTTTAGTAAAATAGCAATATCTTTCACACATTTCTTCACTTCCACCTGGATATCTTCTGGTGCCAGTACATCGTGTTCGAGCCAGAGTAGGCAAATAGCTGGATCTAAGAGTGCTGCTACAATGTAGACAATGTGCAAGGGAAAACCATCAACATCGTCTGAACATTCTTCCCATCTGAACGTTGACAAATATCCCCTTAAACCTCTTCCATAGAGACTCTTCAACTACCTTTACCACTCAAGTAGCAAACCTGCAAATGTATACTGTTAAGGTGGTGGTTCAGTGACACTGTATGGTACCACAGCACTGGTTGTGACAACTTTTTGTCCTTAAGTTAGGTCTGTTGCATCAAGGAATGGTTCCAAAAATGTCAACCAGTTCTTTCAATTGGCTCCATTCTCATGGGGTGAACACCAACTCCTTGGTCCTTAGCAAGGTTACAAAGGCCTTGGTGTTCTAAGCTTGTGACTGCCTTCACAAGACAAAGGGTGGAATTCCAACAGGTCACCACTGCTGAAGATATGCTTTGATTCTTTGAACACGCAGCTTGTATGCAACAGTGTGCAAAGTTTTGATACTTTTAACATGGTGGCATTTATGACCCTTATTTCCTTCAGTCCATCCCCAATAACAAGCTGCAGGATATGTGCAAAGCACTGCAAGCGTCTTTTGCAACAGTTGCTCTGCAGTGGCATGTTCATGTCCATTGCCTCATCTTTGTCAAGTTCCTCCAATATTTCGGCGTCATCCAGGTCTTCACTTGGAGAGATATTGTTGTTGCTCTCGGTACTGCTAGGAAAGCACACGGTAAATGCCTTCCTTATATTTGCTGCATTATCACTGATGATGTAATAATCTATCTTGTTTTTGATGATGTAATTAACCCTAACCCAAGAAACCCCCTCATCTTTCTGTCTGTCAAGATATCAATAGTCACTGAGATGCTATCAGCTTTTTCAAGAAGGGATCTTATGGTCTGTTGCTTTTCTGCTGCCATGTGTGATATTTTTCCTGTTATATTACCTAGGGTTTTCCACAATGGACTATGGAAGATTGCAGTCTTCAATCAAGTCTGTAATAATTGCTTCAGTAATCAAATGCTGACAAGGATGTCCTGTATTGTAAACCTGGATGGGACTTACCAAAAATGAAGAGATTGTCCTTTGTCCATCATCTGATTCTTTTAGTTGGGTCTTTGATTTATTGTATTCTGCAAACCTATTAGAGAACTTAACATTTTTACAATAAGACCAAGATGTAAGAATAGTTTATTTTGTTATGTCATTGTTGGAATGTTACCTAATAAGTTTAAATTTTACAAAATCAAATTCTGTGAATCTGTGGGTTTGCAGGAGCAGAACGGTTTCTCTTGAGTTCACTGGATGCCTAAGAGGGCTTGAGAGTAAAGAAAGGCATGAGGGGCAGCAAGTTTGGGGCATGTGAGTGCTTTAGTGACAAAGATGTTAGACATAGGACAGGCTGGACAGGTCCCTGTACTCAAAGGACCGGGTCAGACAGCATCCTCTGGCTGCTGGGCAACTTAAGACGAGTAAGGGCCAGGACAAGACATACAAGGACAAAGGGATAGATCCCGTCAATACTCAGGCAGCATTCTCAGGCAGTATTGGCTGGCAGCTGGGTGGCGTGGAGGAAAAGTGTCTCAGGTCCGTATAGGAGAGACGAAGGAAGAGAACACACGTCCCAGGTGCAGGGCCCAACTCGGCGGGGGTGGGGGGACTTGGCCAAGACACTCTGAACTCTCACGAGGAGGATGAGAGACAGAACATATGAAAGACGAAGCTCTCAAGTCCAGGCTAGGTCAGGCAGCATCCTCTGGCTGCTGGGCGACAAGGAGAATGAGACATAGAGGACAAAAGGATAGATCCCGTCAATACTCAGGCAGCATTCTCAGGCAGTATTGGCTGGCAGCTGGGTGGCGTGGAGGAAAAGTGTCTCAGGTCCGTATAGGAGAGACGAAGGAAGAGAACACACGTCCCAGGTGCAGGGCCCAACTCGGCGGGGGTGGGGGGACTTGGCTTGCCTCAGCAGGGGCAAGAAAGGTGCTCGGAGCTAAAAAAGAAACTAGGGAGAGTGATAACAGGTTATGGCCTCCATGTGGCTAGCGCATAAGCTGCGAAAGTACAGATGTGGCCGGGGGTCCCCTCTGACCAGTGAGGAACTGCCAGGGACGGCAGTGACTTGGGCAGGGTCGGTTGAGAGACAGAACATATGAAAGACGAAGCTCTCAAGTCCAGGCTAGGTCAGGCAGCATCCTCTGGCTGCTGGGCGACAAGGAGAATGAGACATAGAGGACAAAAGGATAGATCCCGTCAATACTCAGGCAGCATTCTCAGGCAGTATTGGCTGGCAGCTGGGTGGCGTGGAGGAAAAGTGTCTCAGGTCCGTATAGGAGAGACGAAGGAAGAGAACACACGTCCCAGGTGCAGGGCCCAACTCGGCGGGGGTGGGGGGACTTGGCTTGCCTCAGCAGGGGCAAGAAAGGTGCTCGGAGCTAAAAAAGAAACTAGGGAGAGTGATAACAGGTTATGGCCTCCATGTGGCTAGCGCATAAGCTGCGAAAGTACAGATGTGGCCGGGGGTCCCCTCTGACCAGTGAGGAACTGCCAGGGACGGCAGTGACTTGGGCAGGGTCGGTTGGAGGAGTGAAACTCCCCCCCCCCCTAGGTTAGTGCTAGGTTAATAAAGGAAAAAAGGGGGAGATTGACAGTCAGGGCTGCAAAACTCCCGGCGCTGCCCTGGCCACTCACATTGACTGACGTGGCAAGTGCTGTGCGAGGCTATTTTAGAGATGTCTAGAAATGCGACCCCCCCAACCTGAG